>NC_064931.1:504660771-504965146 GCF_023897955.1 Schistocerca gregaria | reverse complement strand
GAGACGACGCTTCATCCAGTACCAAACATGCTCAATGGGGGACAGATCCGGAGATCTTGCTGGCCAGGGTAGTTGACTTACACCTTCTAGAGCACGTTGGGTGGCACCAGATACATGCGGACGTGCATTGTCCTGTTGGAACAGCAAGTTCCCTTGCCGGTCTAGGAATGGTAGAACGATGGGTTCGATGACGGATTGGATGTACCGTGCACTATTCAGTGTCCCCTCGACGATCACCAGAGGTGTACGGCCAGTGTAGGAGATCGCTCCCCACACCATGATGCCGGGTGTTGGCCCTGTGTGCCTCGGTCGTATGCAGTCCTGATTGTGGCGCTCACCTGCACGGCGCCAAACACGCATACGACCATCATTGGCACCAAGGCAGAAGCGACTCTCATCGCTGAAGACGACACGTCTCCATTCGTCCCTCCATTCACGCCTGTCGCAACACCACTGGAGGCGGGCTGCACGATGTTGGGGCGTGAGCGGAAGACGGCCTAACAGTGTGCGGGACCGTAGCCCAGCTTTATGGAGACGGTTGCGAATGGTCCTCGCCAATACCCCAGGAGCAACAGTGTCCCTAATTTGCTGGGAAGTGGCGGTGCGGTCCCCTACGGCACTGCGTAGGCTCCTACGGTCTTGGCGTGCATCCGTGCGTCGCTGCGGTCTGGTCCCAGGTCGTCGGGCACGTGCACCTTCCGCCGACCACTGGTGACAACATCGATGTACTGTGGAGACCTCACGCCCCACGTGTTGAGCAATTCGGCGGTACGTCCACCCGGCCTCCTGCATGCCCACTATACGCCCTCGCTCAAAGTCCGTCAACTGCACATACGGTTCACGTCCACGCTGTCGCGTCATGCTACCAGTGTTAAAGACTGCGATGGAGCTCCGTATGCCACGGCAAACTGGCTGACACTGACGGCGGCGGTGCACAAATGCTGCGCAGCTAGAGCCATTCGACAGCCAACACCGCGGTTCCTGGTGTGTCCGCTGTGCCGTGCGTGTGATCATTGCTTGTACAGCCCTCTCGCAGTGTCCGGAGCAAGTATGGTGGGTCTGACACACCGGTGTCAATGTGTTCTTTTTTCCATTTCCAGGAGTGTATATTTTTTTGACGAACCTTGCTTCAAATTATTCACATCAAAAATGGTCAGGTAATCCTTTTTTCTTTGTTATTTTACATAAGAGAGCATAAAAGTTGTACAAGATGGCCTAGTTTTGTTTCTTTCGAGATAATATTGCCAGAAATATTATTTCTCAACTTGCAGGTGCACTGTTGATATCTGTGTTATTGAGTCAAACAAATGACTATATATCTGAAAGAATTCAATTAATGATACTAAAACTTTTATCAATGCGCACTGGGAACATGTGCAAATGTTAACACACAATTTCAGGAACTTTTTCTGAAATTAAACCACTTGGCATGGGATGGCCCAAATGTGAAATAACCAACAAACATAAACCTATGGCTAAAAATAGATGCTAAGTATTATCTTTACTTGTGAAGGACTGGTACTTATGGTAGCAGACAAATCCACATGATTATTTCCAGGATTTAAATATCCTGGTGTACAAGTTGCATGTAATAGTTTGAGTTCCCTTCTCCATGATGTGATAGTACAAGAGACACATCTACCACACAAATGCCTCATTAGAGATGAATTAAAGAACATAACCCCAGTCGCCACCATAAGTGTTACATAATGTAAATAGACCTCAATTTTATTTTGCACACATAATGTGAAGTAACATTAAGAGCTATTGCCCATCTTTAATGATCTGGATATTGAGGATAGATCTGTCCACATTCTTGTGCAACACGTTCCAAATTTGCGCATATTCACCTATTAAAGTTTGGGTGTGCTGATACTTCACAGAAAAATATCTAAGGGCAGATACCAGGTTCTGGGCAGTTTCATTACACTGTTGCTACAGCAGCTTTTGGCCATTCCACAAGTGCAACACACAGTGAAATTCAGGCAGCAACTCCATTTTTTCATCGACTTTTATGGAAGCAAACTAGATTGCTAGCACAGTTGACTTCTATGCAGGAGAAGTTTGACTCAAATTTCCATTTGGCAATAAAGATTTAGATTTCCTTAAATTGATCAGGGTAATTGCTGGGACAGCTCGTTTGGTCGGGAAGGGAAATGCTTAATTTCCTGCCGTCTAGGGACTCTGAAGTATTTTTGAGAGTATGCGTGTAGTGAGATGGGTCCCCATGCCATTAAGTACTTCTTCCATTCTTGTGCTTTAATTTTACAGTCTGACCACATCATTTCTCCACATTATTCTCTGGAACAGATACCCTGCTGACAACTTACCTCATTTGTGGGACATCAATTCTGCCTTATCCCTCCTCCCTCTTTGTTCCCTTATTTTACACCACATATTTTGGTTAACTTATGTTCAGTCCCCTTATCTGGTATTGTGCTGCATCGTTTCAGTACTTTTTTTTTTGGATTGTGGAGGCCCTGTGAGAAAGGTTGTTCAGTACACAGTGAGGTGTCTACATCTACATCTACATTTATACTCCGCAAGCCACCCAACGGTGTGTGGCGGAGGGCACGTCACGTGCCACTGTCATCCCTTTTCTGTTCCAGTCACGTATGGTTCGCGGGAAGAACGACTGTCTGAAAACCTCCGTGCACGCTCGAATCTCTCTAATTTTACATTCGTGATCTCCTCAGGAGGTATAAGTAGGGGGAAGCAATACATTTGATACCTCATCCAGAAATGCACCCTCTCGAAACCTGGCGAGCAAGCTACACCGCGGTGCAGAGCACCTCTCTTGCAGAGTCTGCCACTTGAGTTTACTAAACATCTCCGTAATGCTATCATGGTTACCAAATAACCCTGTGACTAAATGTGCCGCTCTTCGTTGGATCTTCTCTATCTCCTCTGTCAACTCGATCTGGTACGGATCCTACACTGATGAGCAATTCTCAAGTATAGGTCGAACGAGTGTTTTGTAAGCCACCTCCCTTGTTGATGGACTACACCTTCCATGGACTCTCCCAATGAACCTCAACCTGGTACCCCGCCTTACCAACAATTAATTTTATATGATCATTCCACTTCAAATCATTCCGCACACATACTCCCAGATATTTTACAGAAGTAACTGCTACCAGTGTTTTTTCCGCTATCATATAATCATACAATAAAGGATGCTTCTTTCAATGTATTCACAATACATTACATTTGTCTATAAGCGGTCAGTTGCCACTCCCTGCACCAAGTGCCTATCCGCTGCAGATCTTCCTGCATTTCGCTACAATTTTCTAATGCTGCAACTTCTCTGTATACTACAGCATCATCCACAAAAAGCCGCATGGAACTTCCGACACTCTCTACTAGGTCATTTATATATATTGTGAAAAGCAATAGTCCCATAACACTCCCCTGTGCCACGCCAGAGGTTACTTTGTCTGTAGTCGGCTCTCCATTGATAACAAGATGCTGTGTTCTGTTTGTAAAAACTCTTCAATCCAGCCACACAGCTGGTCTGAATTACGTAGGCTCTTACTTTATCAGGCGACAGTGCGGAACTGTATCGAATGCCTTTCGGAAGTCAAGAAAAATAGCATCTACCTGGGAGCCTGTATCTAATATTTTCGGGGTCTCATGAACGAATAAAGCGAGTTGGGTCTCACATGATCGCTGTTTCCGGAATCCATGTTGATTCCTACAGAGTAGATTCTGGGTTTCCAAAAACGACATGATACTCGAGCAAAAAACATGTTCCAAAATTCTACAACAGATCGATGTCAGAGATATAGGTCTATAGTTTTGCGCATCTGCTCGACGACTCTTCTTGAAGACTGGGACTACCTGTGCTCTTTTCGTCTAGAGACTTGCGGTACACGGCTGTTAGAAGGGGGGTGGGGGGTTAGTTCTTTCGCGTACTCTGTGTAGAATCGAATTGGTATCCCATCAGGTCCAGTGGACTTTCCTCTGTTCAGTGATTCCAGTTGCTTTTCTATTCCTTGGACACTTATTTCGTTTGTGCGAGGATTTATAGAAGGAACTGCAGTGCGGTCTTCCTCTGTGAAACAGCTTTGGAAAAAGGTGTTTAGTATTTCAGCTTTACGCGTGTCATCCTCTGTTTCAATGCCATCATCATCCCGGAGTGTCTGGATATGCTGTTTCGAGCCACTTACTGATTTAACGTAAGACCAGAACTTCCTAGAATTTTCTGTCAAGTCAGTACATAGAATTTTACTTTCGAATTCACTGAACGCTTCACGCATAACCCTCCTTACGCTAACTTTGACATCGTTTAGCTTCTGTTTGTCTGAGAGGTTTTGGCTGCGTTTAAACTTGGAGTGAAGCTCTCTTTGCTTTTGCAGTAGTTTCCTAACTTTGTTGTTGAACCACTGTGGGTTTTTCCTGTCCCTCACAGTTTTACTTGGTACATACCTGTCTAAAACGCATTTTACAATTGCCTTGAACTTTTTCCATAAACACTCAACATTGCCAGTGTTGGAACAGAAATTTTTGTTTTGATCTGTTAGGTAGTCTGAAATCTGTCTTATATTACTCTTGCTATACAGATAAACCTTCCTCCCTTTTCTTATATTCCTATTAACTTCCATATTCAGGGATGCTGCAACGGCCTTATGGTCAGTGGTTCCCTGTTCTGCGCTTACAGAGTCGAAAAGTTCGGGTCTGTTTATCAGTAGGTCCAAGATGTTATCTCCACGAGTCGGTTCTCTGTTTAATTTCTCAAGGTAATTTTTGGATAGTGCACTCAGTATAATGTCACTCGATGCTCTGTCCCTACCACCCGTCCTAAACATCTGAGTGTCCCAGTCTATATCTGGTAAATTGAAATCTCCACCTAAGACTATAACATGCTGAGAAAATTTATGTGAAATGTATTCCAAATTTTCTCTCAGTTGTTCTGCCACTAATGCTGCTGAGTCGGGAGGTCGGTAAAAGGAGCCAATTATTAACGTAGATCGGTTGTTGAGTGTAACCTCCACCCATAATAATTCACAGGAACTATCCACTTCTACTTCACTACAGGATAAACTACTACTAACAGCGACGAACACGCCACTACCGGTTACCGGTTGCATGCAATCTATCCTTTCTAAACACTGTCTGTGCCTTTGTAAAAATTTTGGCAGAATTTATCTCTTGCTTCAGCCAGCTTTCTGTACCTATAACGATTTCAGCTTCGGTGCTTTCTATCAGCACTTGAAGTTCCGGTACTTTACCAATGCAGCTTTGACAGTTTACAATAACAATACCGATTGCTGCTTGGTCCCCGCATGTCCTGACTTTGCCCCGCACCCTTTGAGGCTGTTGCCCATTCTGTACTTGCCCGAGGCCATCTAACCTAAAAAACCGCCCAGTCCACGCCACACAACCCCTGCTACCCGTGTAGCCGCTTGCTGCGTGTAGTGGACTCCTGACCTATCCAGCGGAACCCGAAACCCCACCACCCTATGGTGCAAGTCGAAGAATCTGCAGCTCACACGGTTGCAGAACTGTCTCAGCCTCTGATTCAGACCCTCCACTCGGCTCTGTACCAAAGGTCCGCAGTCAGTCCTGTCGACAATGCTGCAGATGGTTAGCTCTGCTTTCATCCCGCTAGCGAGACTGGCTGTCTCCACCAAATCAGATAGCCGCTGGAAGCCAGAGAGGATTTCCTCCGATCCATAGTGACACACATCATTGGTGCTGACATGAGCGACCACCTGCAGATGTGTGCACCCTGTACCCTTCATGGCATCCGGAAGGACCCTTTCCACATCTGGAATGACTCCTCCCGGTGTGCACACGGAGTGCACATTGGTTTTCTTCCCCTCTCTTGGTGCCATATTCCTAAGGGCCCCCATTACACGCCTGACGTTGGAGCTCCCAACTACCAGTAAGCCCACCCTCTGTGACTGCCCGGATCTTGCAGACTGAGGGGCAACCTCTGGAACAGGACAAGCAGCTATCTTTGGCCAAACATCAGTATCAGCCGGAGACAGAGCCTGAAACCGGTTCGTCAGACAAACTGGAGAGGCCTTTCGTTCAGCCCTCCAGAATGTCTTTCGCCCCCTGCCACACCTAGAGACAACCTCCCACTCTACCACAGGTGAGGGATCAGCCTCAATGTGGGCAGTATCCCGGGCTGTCACAGCCGTAGTCCGATCGGGGGATGCGTAGGACGAGCTGGCCGTCCCCAACAAACCCCTATCCGGACCCCCACAGTGATGCCCATTGGCAACAGCCTCAAGCTGTGTGACCGAAGCCAACACTGCCTGAAGCTGGGAGCGAAGGGATGCCAACTCAGCCTGCATCTGAACACAGCAGTTGCAGTCCCTATCCATGCTAAAAACTGTTGTGCAAAAAACGTCTGAATTAATCTACAGAGAGCAGAAACAAATCGACACAAAATTTAAACGGTTATTAAAATACAAGATTGCCTAGTAAATGCAGTAATGCCTGTGTGTGGGGGTCATCAGATAACCTTATGGTAGTAGTCTGCTGACACCACAGAGGTAGCACTATTTATGCCTGAGCTGTCACCTAACTGTGCATGATACAGAGTAGATGTCTGTTTTTGTAGAGGCATTAGGACTGTGAGCACTGGCCACTGCAGTAGCTTGCCTTTGCTCTGCCTGTGTGGCACGCATGGGGAGACACTTTATTCGGAGCAGGCAGATATTTGGTACTGTGAAATGACTAAACTTATCAGATGGTGGCAGTGAAGCCCTGGCAGTCCCTTCAGACTGACCACAATTCAGTGTCAATTGCTACAACTCTAGGAACCTTCCCTCTTTGTTTTGTTTTTTTGCCATGTTGTAGCCAAACTGATTTCCAGACAGTTTATTCCCCTCAGCTCCTGGTTTGCACCTGAATATTTGGAGGGTCCTTTCCCTCTACTAACCCAATATTTTTTGTTGAGAATATGGGAGATGTGTTTGGCAAAATCTCATCCCTTAGCACGATTTGCCATCTTAATCAAAGTGGGATTACTTCATAAATTGCAAAGTCCCAGGTGTTACTCTTGAAAACAAGTTGTTGACATATCTGTTACCATTGCATTCTGTAAGAACCTCGGCATGGTTCAGGGATTAATTTTTCACCAGGAATAACACTGCAGACAGATGAACACAAACATGTGGAGAGGTGAAGGATCCACTTGTTGAGACCCGCCAGACAACAAGGCGAACATCAGTGAATTCATCCTCACTTCTTAGGGAGATTGGCTTCCAGAAAAGACCTAAATCATGTGTTACTGCTGCAATGTGTAACCAGATTTCCTACCCCTGATGAGGTGTATTAAATGCCAGCACTTCAGTCATGTGTGCCTGGGCTACATACTAACTGATTTGTGGAGGCTGTGCTCGTACACTTGACAAAAGTTCACCATGTGCGCTACCACCTGTCTGTAGCAACTGTGTGAACAACCAACCCACGTGATCCTTAAAGCCTTCTGACCTACAGAGGGAACCCAAAATACAGAAGTCACTGGTCACACCTCATATTTTGAAGCTTGGAGAAAATATGATTTTTTTAAATCTGGTATTGATGATATTGACCAAATCAGAGTTGGCAGTAGCTGGTGTATTTACCCCCTCATCACTCATGTCCAGTTGTTGTGCAAATAGAATTGACCATATGGGCAATAGACCTTCCTCTCATGATTCCTGTGGAATCATGTGTGGGAATCATTCCATGCATCCAGTCGGAGAGGCAGCATCCTCGTCCTGTATATATTGATGACAAGGCTCTCTCTTTTTTGGGAATCCTCTCTTCAGATTCACACAGATTAGACCCCCCCTGCGGGTTCGGGGGTACGAATAGGCCCGCGGTATTCCTGCCTGTCGTAAGAGGCGACTAAAAGGAGTCTTCAAAGTTTCGGCCTTATGTGATGGTCCCCACTTGGGTTTGACCTGCCATTTTCAAAATTTCCGTTGTTAGTGCGTGCCATTTGGGGAAGGACGCCTTACGTGGTGTTTTTCTATTGGTCCATCGTGCACCTCCATATTGCATGCTATCTCTTGTCGTGTGGAGGGATTTACACCCCATGTCTTCTGGGTTGCCTCCTCGTCTTGTGCGCAATCCCCTTCTTAGCGCCCACGGCAATTGTGGACCCTTTCAACACCTAAAATCCAGCACGGTAGCCAGCCCGTTGTGGTGGGGTCGTCATGTACCCTCTTGGTGGTAGCCCCCTGACCACGCAGGGATCGCACTACAGATGCCAGAGCTGTTTCCTCCCCATGCATGCCAAGGAGTATGTGCCCATCTTGTCTGGGGCACGGGGACTCCGGGCAATGGGATATCGGCCAGGTACCCGTTGCTTTGGCTGGGTGGCGCCCTTGGGGAGAGCCCTCGTTCGGAGTAAGTGGCATCTGGGCGGATGTGGCGCAATGAAGCGCAATAAATCTCAGCAAGCTGGTGGTCGCACTGCCACCAGCGTCTCTAAGCGAGGCAAAATTGAATTCGATGCTGCACAATATGATCCTCAGTCGTTCCCCTCGTTGGCTGCGCCATGGGAGGGACGCAGATCTAGTGCCAAGCAGGAGCCTTATGTACCACAATACCTTGTCTGCAGCAGAAGTGATGGTGACTCCTTTCTTTCGACAAAGCCTATGTTTTTTGTGGAACACCTGGAGGATAAGTTTGGGGAAGTGGCGGGTTTGTCTAAAATGAGGAATGGGTCCATCCTCCTCAAGACGGCCTCCCCAGCCCAGTCACGGGCGTTGCTCTTGTGTGATAAGCTGGGAGACGTCCCTGTTACCGTCACTCCCCACAGTAGCTTAAATATGGTCCAGGGGATTATTTACCATCGCGACCTCTTGTTACAGTCTGATGACGAGCTGAGAGCTGACTTGGAACGACGTGGTGTGCATTTTGTCCGTCGTGTGCACAGAGGACCCAAGACCAACAGGGTGGCCACCGGTGCCTTTATCTTGGCCTTCGAGGGTGCTGTATTGCCTGAGAAGGTCAAGGTAATGGTTTACCGTTGTGACGTCAAGCCATACGTCCCTCCCCCGATGCGGTGCTTCCAGTGCTGGAAGTTTGGGCATATGTCCTCCCGTTGCCCATCCAGTGCCACATGTCGAGATTGCGGACGCCCCTCCCATCCCGATTCTCCATGTGCGCCTCCGCCTGTCTGTGTCAACTGTGGGGAACACCACTCTCCATGCTCGCCGGACTGCCCCGTTCTTCATAAGGAGCGGAAGATTATGGAATTTAAGACCCTGGACCGGCTTACTTATCGTGAGGCAAAACTGAAATTTGAAAGGTTGCATCCTGTCCCTCTTCAAACTTCTTATGCTGCAGCTACGTTATCGTCGCCCTCGCGGGCGGCAGTTGTCGCCTCCTCTGTGCCGCCTTCAGTTGGCCCTCGGGGCCGTCCATCTCTGTCTGCCCCCCTTGTGTCTGGGGGCAAGCCTTCCTCTGTTGCCCCCTTAGCAGTTGGGGGCAAACCCCCTTCTGTCACTCCCCCCGCACATGCTTCAGGAGTGACATCTGCTCCAAAACCAGGGGGCTCGATACCTCCCCCTCCCCCTCCCCCTTCTCTGCCGGCGTCGTCTCTGCCGGCTCCTCTCTCGCGGAAGGGGTCCCTCGGGGCCCTCCCTTCTTCCGGTTCTTCTGCTACCCCGCCGGATGTCAGCCAGTGGCTGAAGGTTCATCCACCTGCTGGTCGTAGGGCTTCTGCGTCGTCGTCAGCCTCCGACGCTCCTTCAGAGAAACTCTCCCAGCCCTCTAAGCCAAAGGACAGACGCGAGAAGAAGGACCGGAACGTGTCCAAGAAGAAGGACGCTCCGGCAGTTTCAGCACCGCCTGCTGTCAATAGCTCTGGCTCTGGGGATGCGGTGGAGATCCTCGCCTCTGCCGCGGATCTCGCCCTCACGGAACCCTCGGGGACCTCTCCTATGGACACAGCTGACTCTCGCTCGGTGGCGGCCGTTGACTCTGCGGCGCCGTCTGTCTCTTAGTGGACTTAACGCCCTCCCAGTCCCTTCCTGCTTCCATTCTCCAGTGGAATTGCGGCGGTTATTTCCGCCACCTGCCTGAGCTCCGGATGCTTTTGAGTGTTTCCCCTGTTCTGTGCATTGCTCTTCAGGAAACTTGGTTTCCAGCAATGCGGACCCCTGCCCTTCGCGGTTATCGGGGATACTATAAGAACCGTGCTGACTGTCAACGAGCTTCAGGTGGAGTTTGCCTCTTTGTTCACCACTCTGTCTGTAGCTCACCAGTACCCCTTCTGACGCCTTTAGAGGCAGTCGCTGTCAGGATTGAGCTCTCGCCGGCTATTACTGTTTGCTCTGTTTACATTCCTCCGTATGGGCAACTCCCCCGACATGTCTTGGCTGCGCTGCTGGCTCAACTCCCGCCGCCATTGCTGCTTCTGGGCGATTTCAATGCCCACAACCCTCTATGGGGTGGGACTGTCTCCGATGACCGTGGTCGCGCTGTGGAGCATGTGTTGGCTCAGCTCGACCTTAGCCTCTTGAACACCGGTGCTCCCACGCATTTCAGTGTGGCCCATGGCTCGTTCTCGGCCATCGATCTCTCTCTTTGCAGCCCTGGACTTCTCCCATCCCTTCACTGGAGAGTGCATCCTGACCTGTGTGGTAGTGACCATTTTCCCATCTATTTGTCACTGCCCCGGTGTCATTCTTCTGGGCACCTGCCCCGCTGGGCTCTCAACAGGGCTGACTGGCCGGCTTTTACTTCCGCTGCCACCATTGCTTCTTCCCCACAGGGTGACATTGACGAGGTGGTCCGTGTCTTGACCTCGTCAATTATTTCTGCGGCCGAGACTGCCATCCCTCGCTCTTCTGGACTCCCTCGGAGGAAGTCTGTCCCCTGGTGGTCGCCGGAGATTGCTGAGGCTATTCGCGACCGTAGGCGGGCTCTCCAGCGTCATAAGCGGCACCCGTCTCTGGAGACCCTCATCGCCTTTAAGAAGCTCCGTGCCTTGGCCCGTCGTCTTATTGCACGGCGTAAGCAGGAATGCTGGGAGAGGTACATTTCATCCTTGGGCTCCCGTGTCTCCCCGTCGCTCGTGTGGTCCCGCATCCGGCGGATTTATGGATACCAGACCCCTATGGGTGTCCCTGGAATCTCCCTGGACGGCGCTGTCTGCACGGACGCCGCCACCATTGCTGACCACCTTGCCACGCACTTTGCTACGAGCTCTGCGACTGCAACTTACCCTCCTGCCTTTCGCTCTCTAAAGGAGCGCGCCGAGCGGACGCCGTTATCGTTCCACACACGTCGTTCTGAAAAATACAATGCTCCTTTCAGCGAGAGGGAATTCCTCGCTGCCCTCGCCAATTGCCCTGATACAGCGCCAGGACCGGACTGCATCCACGCGCAGATGCTGAAGCATCTCTCCAGGGACTGCCAGAGACACATCCTCACCATCTTTAACCGCATTTGGAGCGAGGGCGTGTTCCCGTCGCAATGGCGAGAGGGTGTTATCGTTCCCATCTTGAAGCCCGGTGCGGACCCTCTGGCGGTAGACGGCTATCGCCCCATTACACTAACCAACGTTTTGTGCAAATTGCTCGAACGTATGGTGGGGCGGCGTTTGTGTTGGGTCCTTGAGTCGCGCGGTCTCCTCGCTCCATCCCAGGGTGGCTTCCGTCAGGGCCGGTCTGCTGCGGACAATTTGGTGCGGCTGGAATCTGCTATCCGTACGGCCTTTTCCCGCCGTCAGCATCTCGTTGCTGTATTTTTTGATCTGCGGAAGGCATATGACACAACATGGAGGCATCACATCCTTGCTACGTTGCGCGAGTGGGGTCTTCGTGGTCAGCTTCCAGCTTTTCTTCAAAACTTTTTATTGCGCCGCTCTTTCCGGGTGCAAGTCTGTGCCGCCTCTAGTTCATCTTATATACAGGAAAATGGGGTCCCGCAGGGCTCGGTATTGAGCGTTTCCTTATTTCTAGTGGCCATTAATGGTCTGGCTGCAGCTGTGGGGTCGTCGGTGTCTCCTTCTTTGTATGCCGACGACTTCTGCATCTCATTTAGCTCAACGACTACGGGAGTCGCCGAACGCAGGCTGCAAGCAGCCGTTCGCAAGGCGGCATCATGGGCTCTGACTCATGGATTTCAGTTCTCTGCGGCCAAGACTCGAGTTATGCACTTCTGCAGGCGTCGGACGGTCCACCCTCATCCGGAACTTTACCTCGACGGTCACCTACTTGAAGTGGTGGACACTAGCCGCTTCTTAGGACTCGTCTTTGATGCCCGGCTCACATGGGTTCCTCATATTACTCAGCTGAAGCAAAAGTGCTGGCAGCACCTCAACGCCCTCCGCTGCCTGAGCCATGCGTCTTGGGGTGCAGATCGCAGCACGCTGTTGCGATTGTACAGAGCCCTTGTGCAGTCCAGGCTTGATTATGGGAGCCTGGCCTATGGGTCTGCATCGCCCTCAGTGTTGACGTTGTTGGACCCCATACACCACTGTGGGGTTCGGCTTGCAACTGGTGCTTTCCGTACGAGCCCCGTGGATAGTCTGCTGGTGGAGGCCGGGGTTCCCCCGCTGCGGATTCGCCGCCACCGACTGCTCGCCGACTATGCTGTCCATGTGCATTGCTCACCGGGCCATCCCAATCATCGCCTGCTTTTCCCTGCCAGGGTCCTCCGTCTGCCCGACCGGCGACCTAGGTCTGGGCTTTCCATTGCTGTCCGTGTCCAGTCCCTGCTGTCGGAACTGGGGTCGTTCCCTCTTCTGCCGCCCTTCCGGGCCTGTGCACCCACGCCTCCCTGGTGTATGACCCGTCCGTCCGTCCGCCTGGACTTGGCACGGGAACCCAAGGACTCGGTTCCGCATGTGGCCCTCCGTCACCGTTTTCTTGCGCTCGTCGCCTCGTTTTCAGGCTGTGAGCCTGTCTACACTGATGGTTCCCTGGTGGATGGTCGTCCTGCCTACGCTTTTGCCCACGCTGCCCATGTTGAACAGCGCTCCTTGCCGGCTGGCTGCAGTATTTTTACTGCAGAGCTGGTGGCCATATTGCGCGCTCTTGAGCATATGCGTTCCTGCTCAGGTAAGTCCATCGTCATCTGCAGTGACTCCCTGAGCAGCCTCCAGGCTATCGACCGCTGCTATACCTCTTGTCCTCTGGTATCCTTTATTCAGGAGTCTGTTTTTGCCATTACCCGCTCTGGTCGTTCGGTGGTCTTTGTTTGGACGCCAGGTCACGTTGGCATCCCGGGGAATGAACGTGTCGACAGGCTGGCCAAAGGGGCGGTCGACGCCCCCACTTTGGCGATCGGCCTCCCGGCTCGTGATTTGCAGCTGGCGTTGCGCCGTAAGGTGCTTCAGATGTGGCGTGACGAGTGGCGTAGCCTGACTTCTCCGAATAAACTGCGGGCTGTCAAGGAGACGACCGATGTGTGGCAGTCCTCCCTGCGGGCTTCTCGCAGGGACTCTGTCATCCTGTGTCGGCTCCGCATCGGCCATACCTACCTGACGCACGGACATCTTTTGCGTCAGGAGGATCCCCCCCTGTGTCAGTGTGGGTCCCGGTTGACGGTCGCCCACATTTTGTTGGAGTGTCCCCGCCTGCGCATCCTCCGGCAGACTTTTAATCTCCCGGGCACGTTGCCTTTGGTTTTATGCGACGATGCCTCCATGGCTGACGACGTTTTAAATTTTATCCGTGGTAGTCCTTTTTATGGTTCCATTTAGGGGGGACCTGTCCCTTTCCCTTTCTGTGTATCTTGTCCTCGAGTGTCTCATTGGTTGCAGATTTTAATGTGTGTATTCGGATGGTTGACTCTTTCCCAATTTTTGTACCCATGGTCAGTCAACCAGTCTCCGACCCTCTTATTTTCTTCCGTTTCTTTCTGTCCAGTGTTCGTCTGTACTCTTCTTGTCTCTAGTGTTCGCTGACACATTGTTCTTTCAGTGACTGGGGGGAGGGGCGTCTCCTCCCCCCTTGGGGTTTTACCTGTTCCGTAAATTTTGTTTCGCCGGTTTTTTTGGAATGGGGGACTGATGACCTTAGCTGTTTAGTCCCCCTTAAACATCCCACCAACAACAACAACAACACAGATTAGAAATCCACACTAGCCATTGGCTGAAGAAGGAGCCACAGCTTGTGGGTCACAGGGCTTCCTGCTCTTCTTCTGTTCAAGCACTCACAGCACATAAGCCCTCACAAGAATCTCTGCTGTTAAAAGTTGTGAAAGAGGGGGAGGAGGAGGATGTGCATTGACATTTTTCCATTCCCACATGTGACAAACACTGAAGTTGGGGTGTGACCTGCCGTGGCCTCTTCAGGCCACACACCGTCCGGTGGCTTGCGGAGTATGGATGTAGGTGTAGAACCAGAACATGGTCAGTTTGATGATCCAGTGTATCTGCAATGGATGTTACTGTCACCTGCCAGAAGAGCAAAAACTAATTTCCTCTTGTTCTGCGATCTGTGTTGCTATCCAAGAAACAGAATTCAGCGATGATCATTCCCTAACTCATCTCGAGGTTACTGTGGTTTCTTTCAGAACCTTAGTACCATACTTGGCCCTAGAGAGCATCAGAAGGGGTCTGTACATTGGTTTGTGCAGATTCATCAGTGTGTGTGCGGCGGGTCGGGTTGTCATCATGCTACCCTTTAAACAATCAGTCCACCAACCGAGGTAGGTTTCAGGTTGTCTGTACCGTCACTCTGCGATGTAGATACTGGTTTAGCCGACAAATGCAGTGTTGTCAAAAACTCGACTAAATATCTACCACACACAAGCCACACAACTCCAGTCCATGGGCAGTAGCTGAAAGTTAGTTAAACAATCAAGTGTTCGGGATTCTTGGATGACTCGTTTGAAAAAAGTCTAAAATTTCCTTTTAGGTGGTTTATTGTTTCTAAAACAAGGAAAATGTCTATCAAATCCGTATTTAATATCCGGACACTAATTATGCAATGTTACTGTCTTTGTAACAAGTTCACACCGAAAAACCAGGCAGAAGGGATTTAGTCTGACCCAATATTTTAAACGTTCTTAACGATCTTGACCCATGACTCTTTGCAAGTTTACACAATCAGTTGGTCAGAAGTCTTCTTGTATGGAAGTGCTTGAAAGAATGTCTTGTAATTTGCACGAAACGTGTCGGACAGAGTTTATGTACCACTTGAAATGTTCACACATGAAATCTCCTAAAATAAATCACTCACGAAGCTCAACCTTTATCAAAATACTCAACAATGTAGTTGCTTTTCATCAACTACACGAGGACTGATCAAACTTGCAGGTTTGTTCCTTTTGGTACAAATTTGATCAGTGCAATTTAACACAAAAGACGACTCCTGAATGACTATATTGAGAGTCAAGGCAGCTTCATTGTGGAAGCCATTAAAAGTATCTCGCATTGAAGTCCGCACTAAATTTTGAGCTTCAGTAAAACATTGCCAATCTTGGAGATTTTGTGGTCTTTTAAATTTGGCACACTTTTTTCGTTGCTTAATCTACAAAAATGAGAAGAAATATTAAGGCGTAATGTCTTACATAACTCACATAGGGCAAGCCTGGTGAAGGAAGTTATGTTTGTTGGTTGTTAAGGGACTAAATAGCGAGGTCATCAGACCCTTGAGCAAGAGATAGTTTATTATGCTGTCTTGTCATCTTGTTGTAGCTTGCAATGGAGCTGGGAGGAGAGCAGGTTTCAGTTTTCACGCTTGCACAGCTGACACTGGCCACTGGGCCGAGTGAGCCATTGTACTTGCTTAATGCTGTGTGCAGTATGCTACATGTACTCTGTGGATTTGAAGAAGTACTATTAATTATTAAGTGATCTTTTTCATTCTTAGTGTATCAAATTCTAAGGATAATAGAACCATACTGCTAAAATTTCAAATTGATAACTTCACTTTTTTGGGAGATATAAATTTTTACCTTAAACACACAATAAGCATTCTGTCATTGTGAAACCGAGTTAAGTATTGTAATTTATTCATCTATAGCATCAACTGAAACTATAACCTAGAGGATAGGCTCATGAATCACATTTTTTGGAATTTTCTTTTGTTTTATTACCATAGATTTCTGATTTAATTAACAGTACATTGAAAAATTATTATTTCATTGTGTTTTCAGAGAGACAGAAGGTGAATGGAGGACATAAGTAAAGTGAGAATGTGACATTTTATTACAACTCACAAGGGAACCCCCCCATCGCACCCCCCTCAGATTTAGTTATAAGTTGGCACAGTGGATAGGCCTTGACAAACTGAACACAGATCAATTGTGAAAACAGGAAGAAGTTGTGTGGAACTATGAAAAAAATAAGCAAAATATACAAACTGAGTAGTCCATGTGCAAGATCGGCAACATAACGGATAGTGTGAGCTCAGGAGTGCCGCGGTCCCGTGGTTAGCGTGAGCAGCTGCGGAACGAGAGGTCTTTGGTTCGAGTCTTCCCTTGACTGAAAAGTTTAATTTTTTTATTTTCAGACAATTATCTGTCTTGTCGATCCATCTGATGCAAGGTAACTGTGCCGTAGTATGGGGACGTTACACCTAAACAAACATCGAAACACACAACGTCAGTCGACTACAGGACAGAAGGATCAGGCATTGTACAATTTTAGTGTGGGAGTACCATTCCTCCAGGTTGTACACCTCTTGTGTAACCATTAGATGTGTTTTGTTTTCAGCAAGTGAAATACTTTGTGAAAAGATTCTATGATTTTGCAAAGGTGCACAGAACAGTATTGTTTACGTGATCGTGTGTCAATTATCAAAGTTCAGGCACTCACACATAATCAACTTCGCTCTCCAAAATTCCAGGACATGTTCAGATTTGCTGGGACATATGCAGGATTTGATGGTCTACACACGGAAAAATTTGAAAATGTTAAAAACATATGTTTTGACAGAGCACAGGGAAAACTTTGTGACTGTGAAACTGTTGCATTCATTTGTTGCAGTGTATGTGACAAACTCTTATATTTTCATCACTTTTTTTTGGAGTGATTATCACATCCACAAGAAAACCTAAATCAGCAAGGTAGAAGAATCTTTTTACCCATTCGCCAACTATACAAGTTAGGTGGGTCGACCACATATTCGTGTCATGTGACACACATGCCGTCACCAGTGTCATATAGAATATATCAGACGTGTTTTCCTGTGGAGGAATCGGTTGACCTATGACCTTGCGATCAAATGTTTTCGGTTCCCATTGGAGAGGCACATCCTTTCGTCTACTAATCGCACGGTTTTGCGGTGCGGTCGCAAAACACAGACACTAAACTTATTACAGTGAACAGAGACGTCGCTGAACGAACGGACAGATCATAACTTTGCGAAAATAAAGCAACTAAACTTTTCACTCGAGGGAAGACTTGACCAAGGACCTCTCGTTCCGCAGCTGCTCACGCTAACCATGGGACCACGGCACTCCTTAATGAAATGAACCAGGATGATGTGTTTGGGGTTTTGTGCAGATTTGTCTTGGAACTTTAATTTAGCTGTTCAATCGATTAGTGATTTTTGTAAAATCTTTATTCTACTAGGTCTTTCTCAGCTTCTCTAAACCAGTTGGGTTTTGTTTTGCAGTTGAGGAAAAAGTCATATTTGTGTAATTAATCTGTTAAGGGTTCATTCTGAGAAGATGCCCATAAATATTTATCCTTCTTTTTTGCATTGTATCTGAAAATTTTTAGATTTTCTTGTAGAGAGTTTCATTTTTGATGTATATTATCTTATCTTGGAATTTTGGTTCCATGATTTTCCTTAAAATGTTTCTGTTATCTCTAGTTTCTCCATTTGACCTTTGATGTTCATGTTTAGTGTTTCCTCTGCATACAGTTCTTCTGGGTTAATTACTGTCTTGTAAAGTGTAATTTTAAACCCCCATGAAAGGTATTTTTTGTTGTATCTATCTTCCGTAAGTTGGAAGCCCAGTTCTAGTCTACTTTTTCTGGCTTCCATTACTGTGCTTTCCACAGAATTCCGACTAATTCATTCTCTGAGATATTTAAATTCTTTTTCTATTTCACTCTTTTGTTGTTGAACTTTGAGGTGTTTATGTGAGTTCTTGATGTTTGTCATGGACTTAGTTTTTTCGAAGGAGATGTGAAGACCTATTTTAGCTGCTTGTTTCTTTAATTCAAAGATTTACTCCTGTGCTTTTTCCATTGTTTCAGCAAACAGGGCCATATCACTTGCAAAGGCAGTGTTACTTACTTTAAGGTTCTTCTTTTTGCAACCCAATCTTATACCACACTTTATATTTGTGTTACATTCTCTGAATACTTTCTCAAGTGCACAGTTGAACAGCAGTGGTCAGAGTCCATCTCCCTGTCACACCCTCATTTATATTTCGAAGGGTTCTGGTAGTTCACCAATGAATTTAACTTTCAAAAATGTATTTGTAAGGGTCACTTCTATGATATTGATTTGCTATCCAAACCAATTTCTTCCAGGACTCCTGACAGAGATTCTCTGTCAA
The DNA here is from genome assembly GCF_023897955.1 of Schistocerca gregaria. NCBI lineage: Eukaryota > Metazoa > Arthropoda > Insecta > Orthoptera > Acrididae > Schistocerca > Schistocerca gregaria. The sequence goes on along the minus strand of NC_064931.1, from coordinate 504,946,723 downwards.
TCGAATCCTGTGCTTTTTTCTAAATCAGTGAAGGAGATTACATAGGTCTTTGCCCTTGATTTTTTGTATGTCATAACGTTTTCGAGGTTTAGTATTTGTTCCGCCAATGACCTGCCCTTTCTAAAACCTCCCTGATATTCCCCAATTTGTGGGCCTAATTGGTGCTGTGCTCTGTTCAAAAGGACTTTAGAAGAATCTTGTATGTTGTATACAGCAGTGATATTCCTCTGTAATTGTTGGGGTGGATAGGGTGGATGAGAGTTGTTCTCCATTCTGCTGAGATCTCTTCTTCTTTCCAGATTTTATCAAAAACACATTGAAGGGATGCAATTGCAATTTTGTCAGCTTTTTTTTCCATAGTTGGGTCCCTATTTACTTTTCTCCAGGCACTTTGTTGTTTTTCAAGTCTGAAGTTACCTTTAGTAGTTCCTCAGTCATTAGTGGTTCTGAATCTGACTTCTCACTGTTATTTGCAATGGATTCAAAATTTTGAAGGACCGGTTCTCAATTCAGGAGTTTGGTTAAGTAGCCTGCTTGCATCTTGCAGATTTCCGTGTTGTAGTGAACGATGGTCCTTTTTACATCTCGAAATTGGAGCTTTTTATCTTGATAACCTTTGTTTGAACACTGTGTTAAAGCTTCTTGAGTTGATTTTAGTAAATTCTTAATCAATGTGGAGATGTTTTGTTTTCATGAGTCGTCTTAATCCTTTTTATACCATTATGTATCAGTTGTCTAACTCTAATGAAACAATTGTCTTGTATTTTTTTATTTATCAATATGTACATAAGTCTCCAAGAAGAGTGATAATGTTTTTATCCAGAATTTTTTGATAATAACATACATTTGATTCCAAAAGGCTTCCACTTTTCCTTGTTTTTCTCAGTTATCTTCATTTATAGGGGCATGGACACTGATGATTGTGAAGATTTTGTTTGTGCTTGTGAATGTAAGACTTGAGTCTTTCTAATGGGGAATCAGTCAACTATTGATTAAGATTTTTTGTCTGTTATAAAGGCTGTTCCAAGATATGGTATATTTTTCATCACTCTCGGTCCCAATTTCCTTTTGTATATCCGGAAACCGTTAAAATCAAATGTATTTGTATCCATGTACTGCATTTCTTGAATGGCTGCTATGAGTATGTTGTGGTTCTTTAGTGTATCTGTAAGATGTTGTAGTTTTCCAATCTTCAACAATGAGTTTACATTAGAAGTTGCTGAGTACGCTGATTGTTTATGTTGAAATTTGGACTTGTCTTTGTGCAATGTTGCAGACTCCCCAGAATCCGAATGTCTACTGACATAATTGGATTGTCCACCTGGGGTAAAATAGTTTACATCACACACTTCCACGACTGATGAGTAACCTGAGGATGACAAGAAAATACAACAAAGATTGAGAGTCCTGGAGGTAGTTCTTCTGCTCTCTCTCTCTCTCTCTCTCTCTCTCTCTCTCTCTCTCTCTCTCTGCCACTGGGAATCTTGAATTTCCTCTTCCGCCTTTGAGACAGTTGACCAGATTTCACCTAGTAACCCTAGGCAGAGACCCTTACCGGGTGCTACCATCCAGAGCTGAGTGGATCCAGATTTGTTCACGAAGTGTTATTCCTCCCCCCCTCTTCCCTCATCACTTAAGAGATGAGGCCCCAGACTTCGGGCCCAGCAATGATGGAGTTAATTTTTGTTTTATTGAGTATAAAATCATTTAGTATGGAGGCAAACTTTTCCAGTTAATTTGCTGTTATTGTAACATTTAATGAGTTCCCTTATCTATTTCATTCTTTTATTTTTAAAATTTAAAAAGTGTCACCAAATATTAATTGAAGTTGTTTGGTGGTGTCTAAATGATTTATTGAAAACAATGAAATAGCAAATCAATACATTTTGTATCAAAATTGGAGGTGTCTCCATAAAGTAAGACCTTTTTATTCTACTGCCACCACAGTACTATTGTTGCAGTTCCGCACATTTGCACTCGTCTCTCTGGTTCATTGTCTATCCACGGATGCCATTACAGCCAGATTGTTTAGTGTTTACATTTGTTCATGATTGTTCAAAATGCTTAAGAAAATCTCTGAGTAGACCAATTGTGAAGTGCATTTTGTAGTATGGTGTTTGAATGCAAAGAATGTTAAGCCAATTGAAATTTACTGTCAACTTTTAAAGATTGATGGTGAAAACTTAATGTCAGGTGGAATGGTGAAAAAGTAGGTGAGAGAGTTAAATGATGGCTGAACCAATTTTAGTGGCAAAGCACGAAGTGGGCAGGATTCTGTGTCACTGATGGTTTAATTGAGAAAGCGAATGAGGAAATTTGTGAAAAAGATGCTATGAAGACACGATGCAGAAACTGCGACATGCCATAAAGTCAAAATACCCAGGAATGTTGTCGGACGGAATCATCCTGTTGTGCAGTAATGCCCACCCCATACTGCCAATCAGATGAAGGCTATGCTTCACCAGTTTGGTTGGGAAACAATGCAACATTTTCCATCAACCCAAATCTTTCAATTTGTGATTTTAACTTCTTTGGCAGATTAAGAAATATGTATATAGACGTCAGTTTGTTGGATGAGGAAGTGTGGGAATGGATGCAGTTGTGGATCCGTCAGTGGCCGATTGCATTCAACAAAATGGGAATTGATCATCTAGTCTTGCAGTGGGGCAAATGTTTTAACACATATTGTGATTACTGTTGTATGGAACTATTCTATGGTCCCATTGTGGTGGGTATTCAGTTTTCATTTGACTGCGTGTTATAGTTCTGAGATTAGCCTTCACGGAGAGAGAGACAGATGTGGTGGGGAATTTAATTTATAATATGTATAGATGACAGAAAAGTCCTATAGCACTCTGATCATGATATTTCAGAAGCAGAAAGTTTATTCCCCTGTACTTACTATTATTTGTGGAATAGTACTGTTACATTTTTTTCAGCTGTGGTATTACTCATAATATTTCCAAATAGTGTGTAATCTGTATGGTGGCTATTATTGGTTTTTACTTTTACACATATTCTGTGTACTCTTTTGCAGCTGTTCCTGATTCTAATAGTGGAGGTTTTGCATTAACCAGACTCGATAAATCAAGATTGATTTTGGAGCAGCTCACTACCCCACAGTTTGATACAATGGAGGATCGTGTCGAGTCCCCCAGTGCAGATACTAAAACATCTCCAGGAGGCTCTGCTGGTGGCTTGGCAGATGCACCACCACCTGATACCACAGCAAATTTACAGGTATGTCATTATTTAAAGCAACAGTTCTGTCTAAATATGTCCAGAATGTGGTGGTGGTGGTGCAAGTGCAGGTGATGATTGGTATTCTTGAGCACCAGATGCTGTTACGTGTTCCATGATTTCCAAATGTGACTGCTATGTTGGCTGTCATGTTTACCTGTTAGGCATCAGTAGTGTTTACTAACCTAAAAAAATATAAGTTTTTACCAAGTGTCACTTGTGGAACATAAATGGTGTTCCATCAAGTGAGGTGATTTTGGACACCAGGTGGATTTTGGACAGTATGGTTTACTTTCTCTTTCCTTCTGCATAACACTGAATTTCCACTCATTTTCACTTCTGCGCACAAGTTATTTTAAGCACGAGATTGTATTTGTTACATTCTATGACTTTTATTTTGGGTTGATTGTTTACTTAAGTAAATGCAAATGTGTTTGATGAACAGCCACATTGTTGAAAGATATGCAGTATCATCAAGTGAAAACTTTCAATTGTTGCGACTAGCACTAAAGTATTATGACTGCTGTTTTCAATGAGCTCAGTAGCCTGTGGCATTGACACGATTCCTGTACAAGTTTGTTGAGTGTTTCATGTAAAGTTATAAATAGCAGTGGTTTTTACAAAACTATGTACTGCCTGGGGTGATTTCAGACAATGCCGAGAACACACAAAAGCAGAAAAGGTGCTAAAGTACAGTGTAATTATGACTCGGAACTTTTAGATAAAGCTGTTCATGATATTCAGTGTCATAAATTATTGTCTATAAAAGTGTGTTATTTATACGGTATACCCATATTGATCCTACAAGATAAAGTACGGGAAATACATCCAAAGAAATTGGGAGGCCAACCAGTACCAAATGGGAAGAATAAGAAATGTTGAAGCAAGACATCTTTAGGGCTGCACATTGGGGACTCCCTTTGCCTAAATTGGGCATTAGATATTTAGTGAAGGGCTACCTTCATAAATCTGACCAAGAAAAAGAGAGAAAAAGTCTTAACTGTTTACTTGGAGGAGAATGAGCTCATTTATTCCTCAATTGGCATTCAGATCATCTCTCCATTTGCATAAGTGACAATATTAAAAGAGCTCACGTGGAAGTGACAATAGACAATTGAGATGCATTTCTCCAACATCAAGCAAATGCTGGAAAATCTCCCCCGTAGCATCTTAATCAACTATGACAAAACCAATGTGTCAGATGATCTGGACAGGCAGCAGATAATTACAAAATGAGGAAGTAAGGAAGCTGAAAAAGTGATGGATTCATCGAAATTTAGTGTTTCGATAATGAGAGCAGCAAGTGCCAATGGTAAACAGTTTCCTTCACACGTCTTTTATAAATCTGAGCATTTGTGGGACATGGTGCAAGAAGGTGGCCCACAAGGAGCCCGTTTCAATAGGAATAAGTGTGTATGGTTTGATCTTCCGGTATTTAAAGACACGTTCCTTAGAATCACATTGCCCTATTTGAAGAAGCATAATGTGCCAACAGTGATGACTGGGTCAGTTTATCCTGTCACATAGCTTTATGTTTCATCGAAGAGTGTGAGCGGAACAATATTTCATTCATTCTCTTTCTCTCTACTTGCATCCACCTCCTTTAACCATTGTATTTAAGCTTGTTCATACCAATGAAAGCAGCATGGCGAGCCATTTTAACTGAATGGAAGTAGTACACTCGTGGGACCATTTCCAAGGATGCTTTTCCATTTATCCTGGAACAGACACTGTCTAAGATTTCAGCAAATTCTATTGAAAACATCAAGAGTGGATTTCACACCATAGGCTAATCCCAATTAATCCAGATCATGTCTTACAAAAATTGCCTACTATCGAGGAGGACCAGCGAAGCAACACAGAGATATGGACTTCCAGTTTTGAAGAAATGCTCAAAGAAGTTCGTTATCCTCCAAATAAGCTTTGTTGTTCCTGCTGCCGCAAACTAGACATTCCTCCTGGGGAATCCATTACAGGCTGTGACGAGGAAAGTATTGCGGAAACAAGTGATAGTGTGTGTGTAGTAAGAGTGAAAGTGAAAACGACTTGTCATCCAATGAGGTTTTACTGTTGAAATGAAAAGGCTCCAGGACAATGATGACCTTCCTCCAGACATGTGGAAAATTCAGGGACTTAATGACAAAGTGACCAACTGTCTGGCAGGGTTTTTTAGCTCCATCATTCATCATGGTCCTGTACCTACCGATTTATCATATAGTATCACAGTAGCAATTTTTAAGAGTGAAGGTGACTTGTGAATGTACCAACTATAGCCCAATCTGGCTGCTCTCCCATATTGTGAAGATATTCAAATGTATCGTCGACAACAGGATGTGGAATATAGCTCAACTCTCAATAACTCAGTGTGGGGCTTGTGAAGGGATGTGGCACAATAGCTGCAGTTTTTGCCGTGCACCAACTGATGGAGAAATTTCGCAAGAAAAGGAACTCGATATATTTTGCCATTTCTGACCTGGAGAAGGCATTTGACAGAGAACCACATCAGATGATTTGGTATGCTCCATGTGGTCATAAAGTTCCTGAAATCTACATAAACTGGATAAAAATGCTGTACAAAAATACCAGCAGCTGCTTGCAGTGCTCTGCTAAAGTGTCTGGCAGCTTTCCTGTGATGGTTGGTGTTCATGAAACCTCATCTCTCTCCAATGCTCTTTGTTACAGTAATGGTTGTCATGATGGGAGAGTTACAGCAATGTGTACAGTGGTTAATGCTATATTCTGATGGAGTGAAGCTTGTGGCGGAAACCAGGGAGGGTCTTGAAACTCAATCCTAATCATGGTATGGTCATCTGCAAAGATTTGGTCTACGTTTAAACATCCACAAACTTGAGTACCTCGAAACAATTTCAGATTCTGTAACTTTGCAAATTAATTGGGCTCATCTTACCAAAGTGGATACATGAACGTGGAGAAAATGATAAGATATCCTGTGAATAACCAGATATGAGGCTGATCAGCAATCATCTTCATGAATTTCTGTCATTAAGAGATGGCCATTGCACCCACTGAAGGCAGCTGAATGTATGCATATTGACCCCACCCTACCAGTAGCTTTTCATGTCTGATTGGATACTGCCTATCTTTGTCTAGTGCAGTGTACCATGATAGTCTGATTCGTAGTGGAAATACTGCACAGTTCAGTCAGCACTGTAAAGGTCAGAAATATGTGGAGCCCTGCTATTTTTCTTACTGAACTTAATGCCCATTTCGAACAGAAACGAGACTTACAGTATCTATCTCACATTAGTGCTCGCGAAGCTTTAGTGTTGGTATCTATAGAACTACCGTCCGTGCGACGTTTTCTGTGGCAGCAAAAGCATCATCCATCATTTCCTTTTTTTTCTCTTCCCCCCAACCCCAGCTCAAAGCATAATGTCCCTGATAAATGTAGACTACAAATATTATTTCCGGCAATATTACAGGTTAAATCTAATGACAAACGTTTGTATTGATCTGACTCATGATGTGTGTTATTACACAGCCAGAACTGTATTTCACATTTTAAGTAACTGGACGATGATGGTTTATTCTCCTGATTATTGTCATATGGAGTATTATCAAAAATGTTATTTTTTGGAGCTAATACTAGAATAAGCTGTGATTCTACATAGTTTTAAAAATTTTTGATGTCAATTTATGGATGATATGAAATTTTTCTTCTTGAGTAATATGAGGAGTGCACCTGGAATGAAACCCATGTCATCACCTGTTCTCATAACAATTAATTGTTGACTCGTAGTTTTGTTTGTCTGCACTCGTAGCACACTGATTGCACCGGGGTGTATATGTGGACAAGGAGAAAAAATTCCTGGTTTTCTACTGGATCTCTCGGATGAAAATATGCTTTTGCCATGTTAAGTGACAGTATACTTTCCCTCGGAAATTCAAAACTTATTCTTTGATAGGATATGGTTTTATACAGCAATGTAGAATTTCCCGGCACTTTAGAAAACGATTCTTGGGGGAAAAAAAACGCGTTTTGGAAATATCTTTGATGTGCAGCAACATGTACGCTGCATATTTTCGTATTACGAAAGTATAAATTCGAATTCCACCAACAGGAAAAGTTCATGGTTTAAATTACTATACATAGTGTTGCTACAAGAAAAGCAAAGCTTTTGCATATAATATTTGTCTCGAAGATTAATAAGCTACAAGAGAAGCTAAGCTTTCACTTATAATGTTGATCTGTTTAGCACATGTTACACTTTACGATACCTCACATAAATACGCCAGCAAAATTTTTAATACCGACATAAATCTCTGGTCTCCTGGGCTCGAAATTCTTCTAAGTGGCTCGCCATCAAAGAGCTGATTATTAAGAGACCAAACACTATGTCATTTAAGAAATCGATAGTACATTCACGCACATAGTTCACCTTGCGTAAAAGGAAATTTACTTTGAAAATATCGCTTTCCGAACAACAATTCGCAATATTTTCCCGTGACCTGTTAGAAATAGATTCATTTCAGCAGTTGTCAGAGCGCCAGATAAGTGGCGTCACCGTGCTTGCGCAGCTACGGTGATGTAGGAAGCCCGTATGTTCGTACATGTAAAACATTAAAAGATCTTACATTCTGTCATAAAAGAAACAAGACACCAGAGGATACTCCAAGAGTGTCAGAATTTCGTGAACCATACTAAAATGCATAGTTCGCCTTACAGTGCACATTTGTATGTCCAGATTGTCAAAGACGTAGGCCTCAACTAGATATTAAGCTTTTTAGTGTGTTTTTCAGGATGTAAATTTTCTTGGAGTACCAGTACTGTATTATCTCATGTTTGGTTCTTTATTATGGCATAATGCCATATGTGCCAGAAGATGAAAACGCGCACATGAAATGCAGTGAACAGTTGAAACTAGCCAATAGTGTGGAATAAATTGACTGCCTCAGCAGGAAAGCTTAATAAAAGCCAAATTTATTTATTAAACCGACAAAAATAACTTCATTGTTCTGTAAGGCAATTAATGCTTGACTGTCAGAAAAGTGAAAATAAAATAAAATCTGAAACTACAGGGTGTTTCAAAAATGAGCGGTATATTTGAAACGGCAATACAGACTAAACAAGCAGCTATAGAAATACACCTTTTGTTGCAATATGCTTGGGACAACAGTACATTTTCAGGCAGACAAACTTTCGAAATTACAGTAGTTACAATTGTCAACAACAGATGGCGCTGCGGTCTGGGAAACTCTATAGTACGATATTTTCCACATATCCACCATGCGTAGCAATAATATGGCGTAGTCTCTGAATGAAATTACCCGAAACCTTTGACAACGTGTCTGGCGGAATGGCTTCACATGCAGATGAGATGTACTGCTTCAGCTGTTCAATTGTTTCTGGATTCTGGCGGTACACCTGGTCTTTCAAGTGTCCCAACAGAAAGAAGTCACAGGGGTTCATGTCTGGCGAATAGGGAGGCCAATCCACGCCGCCTCCTGTATGTTTCGGATAGCCCAAAGCAATCACACGATCATCGAAATATTCATTCAGGAAATTAAAGACGTGCAATGTGGCCGGGCACCATCTTGCATAAACCACGAGGTGTTCGCAGTGTCATCTAAGGCAGTTTGTACCGCCACAAATTCGCGAAAATTGTCCAGATAGCGTGATGCAGTAATCGTTTCGGATCTGAAAAATGGGCCAATGATTCCTTTGGAAGAAATGGCGACCGAGACCAGTACTTTTTGAGGATGCAGGGACGATGGGACTGCAACATGGGGCTTTTCGGTTCCCCATATGCGCCAGTTCCGTTTATTGACGAAGCCGTTCAGGTAAAAATAAGCTTCGTCAGTAAACCAAATGCTGCATATCGCCGTCATCAATCCTGTGCACTATATCGTTAGCGAATGTCTCTCGTGCAGCAATGGTAGCGGCGCTGAGGGGTTGCCGCGTTTGAATTTTGTATGGATAGAGGTGTAAACTCTGGCGCATGAGACGATACGTGGACGTTGGCGTCATTTGGACCGCAGCTGCAACACGGCGAACGGAAACCCGAGGCCGCTGTTGGATCACCTGCTGCACTAGCTACGCGTTGCCCTCTGTGGTTGCCGTATGCGGTCGCCCTACCTTTCCAGCACGTTCATCCGTCACGTTCCCAGTCCGTTGAAATTTTTCAAACAGATCCTTTATTGTATCGCTTTTCGGTCCTTTGGTTACATTAAACCTCCGTTGAAAACTTCGTCTTGTTGCAACAACACTGTGTTCTAGGCGGTGGAATTCCAACACCAGAAAAATCCTCTGTTCTAAGGAATAAACCATGTCGTCCACAGCACACTTGCACGTTGTGAACAGCACACGCTTACAGCAGAAAGACGACATACAGAATGGCGCACCCACAGACTGGGTTGTCTTCTATATATTTCACACCACTTGCAGTGCCATCTGTTGTTGAAAATTGTAACTACTGTAATTTCGAAAGTTTGTCCGCCTGAAAATGTATTGTTGTCCCAAGCATATTGCAACAAACGGTGTATTTCTATCGCTTCTCGTTTAGTTTTTATTGCCGTTTCAAATATACCGGTCATTTTTGAAACACCCTGTAGTAACATAGTTTACCCTTCCGTAATTATGTGAATGTATTTTAATTCACTTGATAGCTCCCAGCCACAGAAATCTGTCTTGTTTTCATTTGACGTGAGAGCAGTAAATGAAGAGGAAACAGAAATATTACTAAATGCAAAAACGGGTCATGTGAAGACAACCCCCCCCCCCCCCCCCCCCCCCCCAATTATAACTCGGACTACTTTGCGCATCAGAATGTCACAAATTAAAGAAAAGACCTTCCAAAAATAAGTTCCTTTTGTAGTGCACATCTTTATGAAGAGTCTGTTACATAAAAGATATATCTTCGACGTTATTTGGTCTTAAGTGTGCAGTGAGGTGTCCTTTGGCGCCTCTCCTGCTTCCAGTCGGCAATTTTGACATCCTGCCCCCCCCCACCCCCACTTTTTTTTTTGGTAAACCCTCACAATTAGTACTGGATAGGATTATTTGTAACCAGGAGAACAAGAACTCTTCAGAAAAACTGGACTCTTTATTGCCTATTAGCTAATAATCAAAACCAGTAAAGACAAGAGACAGCCAAGACAGTACACATTTCTTCAATACTTGGGTCCTAGCGATTTTTCTCTCTAATTTTGCTACAGCTTTACATGGCGTGCTTTCCATTCTGCGAAAGGACTATTACCTAGTTCATAAAACATTTTGCTATATGAAAAATAGAAATGTTGTCTAATACTGAAAAAGCTGTTAATACAATAGTACCCAAGACTGATGTGGTTTCTCGATCTGATTACGTCTATTTTGTCCCTGTGTGCTGGAGAAAAAAAAAAGGCCTTTTTTATATTCCAGCAATTGTAACACACACAAAAAGTGAGACTGTTTTGGTATTAATGATCATTTTTATAATACGTCAGAATATAATTCACGAAGTACCAATGCGAAATACCTATTTGGCCTGCTACAAGCAAAAAGCTTTACGTTAGGAAATAGTTTCACATTTCATTCATACACTCCAGTTTCTCATGCACGAAACCGATAAGTAGTAGGACAAAATTTGTGTATAAATTTGGAATCGTCATATTCTTCCATAATATGTGTGATGTCCCCGTTTCTTCTCCTGCCTAACAAACAGCCTTGTCATCACTAATTCTGTAACTATTGCTACCACTGTCAAAACTCATTCTCAGGTTAACGTCACTAACCCTGCCACAATCACCGGTTTAGTTATCCAGCGATTATTCTCCAGTTAGGCGTTTAATACGTGTGCGTACAATGCGTTTTCCACGCTGCTACTAGAATGGAACTTAAGCGGCTGCTAGCCGGGGACTACAACTGGCCCTGTCTCATGTAGTGATGTGGCCAAAAAATTTCTGTCAAAATTTCATTTTCTTGGATACACCAAGAAGATAATACGTTATCTCTCTTACCTGTTAGTCGTTTACTTCCGTTCTGGTAGTCCGAATCTATGGATTTCGCTAGTAATTATAACAACGCTGAACATTCGCAAACCGAATCAACCACATAAACAAGCAGCACTTGGCATTCACCAGTTCGGCTTTATTCCACTCAGCTCGTATAGCCCCGTCCCGTTTTGTCTGCAGGAAAGTTTATTTCTAGATGTGACAAGGATTCCCCAGGCAGAGGCATGACATACACTATGCACACATTCAAGAATCAACTTATAATTGATTCAGAAATCAACTTAGAATGTGTTCAAAAACCAGCAGTGGTGCGTTTCAAAATCATACGAATAATCGATAGATACCCTGGTTTGCCCTCACTCTCTACTAGATCCGTAGAACCGGGCCTGCTGCACATGCATGACTCTGCCAGCTTGGGTACACCAGTAAAATTTTTCCGGGTACCATGTGGCTGGTTGCTGCTACTGCTGCTTACACAACCAACAACAACATTTCTGTAGCCAGAAGTGGGAGAAGGTACTACTCATATGCGACTCAACTGCGCATGTGCATGAGCCCACTCGTTACTGATTAAATGAGTCTAATCAGAACCGTTGTGACGACACGCTCATCAAAGGCAATTTGTTGTTATGAAGCATTGCATAGTCTTCTGAAAGCCTTTGACACATTTTTCTGTTGGAAGATGCTTGTACAAGCACTGTGTTGTTTTATATGGTGCATTTCCTTTGCAATTTAAGTTTTATTTTGGTTTTCTTTCTCTCTTTCATGTTTTAATGCTGCAGTATTATTCTGCAGTTGCTGGGTACAGTAATATCCTTTGTTAGAGTAATGGTTCTTTCCAATCAAAATTACAAAAATTTAACTGAAAACTAAAACAATGAAAAATTCCCGAAATTCTAAAAAATTCTAGGATTCTTCCCGATTTTCTGCTGGATGAAAAAATTCCCAGGTTTTTCTGGATCTCCCGGTTGTCCCGGGTCGTATACACCCTGCTGTACTCGTAGCACACTGTCACTTTGCCATCATTAATTGGCAAGGAAAGCGTTTCTCAAGAAGAGAAATTTGTTAACATCGAATATAGATTTATGTATCAGGAAGTCGTTTATGAAAGTATTTGTTTGGAGTGTAGCCATGTATGGAAGTGAAACATGGACGATAACTAGTTTGGACAAGAAGAGAATAGAAGCTTTCGAAATGTGGTGCTACAGAAGAATGCTGAAGATTAGATGGGTAGATCACGTAACTAATGAGGAGGTATTGAATAGGATTGGGGAGAAGAGAAGTTTGTGGCACAACTTGACTAGAAGAAGGGATCGGTTGGTAGGACGTGTTTTGAGGCATCAAGGGATCACAAATTTAGCATTGGAGGGCAGCGTGGAGGGTAAAAATCGTAGAGGGAGACCAAGAGATGAATACAGTAAGCAGATTCAGAAGGATGTAGGTTGCAGTAGGTACTGGGAGATGAAGCAGATTGCACTGGATAGAGTAGCATGGAGAGCTGCATCAAACCAGTCTCAGGACTGAAGACAACAACAACAATGTAGATTAAATTTCATATATATAACTACTACCGATCTAAATCTGATGTTTCATTCTTCTTAAAAACTGTGCCCCTTTTTCAAATGTGTCTGCTCATCTACATGTTGTTGTTGTTGTTGTTGTTGTTGTTGTTGTTGTTGTCTTCAGTCCTGAGACTTGTTTGATGCAGCTCTCCATGCTGCTCTATCCTGTGCAAGCGTCTTCATCTCCCAGTACCTACTGCAACCTACATACATATCACACATTAATACAGATTTCTATCCCGATTTATGAAAGCTATTTCAAATTACAGTACTCACTGGTGACCTGCACTTGCTTTGTATGGGTAATACTAAATATCTATCGTTGGATGACTCATCTGGTGCAGCAGTAAATTTGTTGATGAGCCACAACATAGAGTTATGAATAAAGGTCAGACAACAATGTTATGTAACTGAACATTAGTGGCATTATAGCTCCACAGCCACTCAGCTGCATGTCTTGTACAAGATCGTTGTGTCTTTCTTTTCCTATGTCTTGGTATTCAGCAGAGATCTAACATCAATTTGTCAATCTGGGAACATGTTCCACAAACCTCATTTCATCTTGATTATATTGTCCTAGTCTGTTCCTCAATCTCTATAGTTTCCTATCTTTCCTATTAAGTCCAGTATGCATCTGTGTATTGCATAGTGAGCATCATTCAGTTCTCAAGTGGTTTTTGCATGAAATGTCCATGCATCACTGTCATAAGTCAAAATTACGAATTTGTACTGTTTGTAAATGTACCTTTTCAGATGCCTAGACTTTTTTACTCGTTTAATAACTGATTTTCAGATATAGTTTCAAACTTTAAATTTTTGCATTTGCTGTCAAAGCTTATCTGCAGTAGAAGCAATGCCATCAGCAAAATGTAGGTAGTTGAAGTACGTTCTATTAACATTTATCCATTCCTTGTTTTATCTGTTTATATGTGTGAAATGTTCTCAAAGGTTGTTGAGATAGTCTCAGTGAAATGAGATCTCTTAGCCGGACTCTTCGTTTTTTTCCCCCCACTATCTACATCCATACTCTGCACGCCACCTGACGGTGTGTGGCGGAGGGTACCTTGAGTACCACTATCGGTTCTCCCTTCTATTCCAGACTCGTATTGTTCATGGAAAAAAGGATTGTCGGTATGCCTCTGTGTGGGCTCTAATCTCCCTGATTTTATCCTCATGGTCTCTTCACGAAATATAAGTAGGAGGGAGCAATATACTGCTTGACTCCTCGGTGAAGGTATGTTCTCGAAACTTCAACAAAAGCCCGTACCGAGCTACTGAACGTCTCTCCTGCAGAGTCTTCCACTGGATTTTTTTTCCTCATTAAAAAATAGGTCAATGATAAGGTTGAAAATCAAAAACGGTTGACACACATTCTTCCGTGATTACTAAATGATCCTGTAACAAAGCGCGCTGCTCTCTGTTGGATCTTCTCTATCTCTTCTATCGACTCTATCTGGTACGGATCCCATACTGGTGAGCAGTATTCAAGCTGTGGGCCAACAAGTGTACTGTAACCTACTTCCTTTGTTTTTGTATTGCATTTCCTTAGGATTCTTCCAATGAATCTCAGTCTGGCATCTGCTTTACCGACGATCAATTTTATATGATCATTCCATTTTAAATCACTCCTAATGCGTACTCCCAGATAATTTATGGAATTAACTGCTTCAGCTGCTGACCTGCTATATTGTAGCTAAATGATAAGAGATCTATCTTTCTATGTACTCGCAGCACATTACACTTGTGTACATCAAGATTCAGTTGCCATTCCCTGCACTATGCGTCAATTCGCTGCAGACATCCTCCTGCATTTCACTACCATTTTCCATTGTTACAACCTTTTGATATATCACAGCATCATCCACAAAAAGCCTCAGTGAACTTCCGATGTTATCCACAATGTCATTTATGTATATTGTGAAAAGCAACGGTCCTACGAGACTCCCCTGTGGCACACCTGAAATCACTCTTACTTCGGAAGACTTCTCTCCATTGAGAATGACATGCTGTGTTCTGTTACCTAGGAACTCTTCAATCCAATCACACACTTGGTGTGATAGTCCATATGCTCTTACTTTGTTCATTAAACAACTGTGGGTAACTACATCGAGCGCCTTGCGGAAGTCAAGAAACACTGCATCTACCTGGGAACCCGTGTCTATGGCGCTCTGAGTCTCGTGGACGAATAGCGCGAGCTGGGTTTCAGAAGATTGTCTTTTTTGAAACCCATACCGATTCCTATAGAGTAGATTTTTCTTACCTGGATTTTTTTTCCTCATTAAAAGATAGGTCAATGATAAGGTTGAAAATCAAAAACGGTTGACACACATTCTTCTTGCCTTGACACATTAGCTGGAAGAGGTTCGCTCTCTCTGTTCTATGTTTGTTACTATATTGGTGAAGTCTAATTGAAGATGTAGTAGCATTGATGACATCATCTTCAGTGTAATAACATGTGTTGAATAAGTGTCTGGTTTCTCAAAGAATGCTAGTACAGATTTAACTGCAATTGCACTCGACTGTCTCAAAACCTAGAAATTGCAGAAAAAGCAGGCATTGTCATCGTTCCAATCTGTATTTTCATTTATGAGTCTGGTGTACTATATCCACTTCTAAAGTCCACTTACTCCTTTACCTGATTAAAATCAAACATTTTTTTCTATGTGGTTGTGATAATTTTTGTGAGTATCTTGTTCATTATCGAGAGGAGACTAATAGGTCTGTAATTTTTATTATTTATCCTATCCTATGAATTTGAATAAATTGTTGTTCCAGTTTGTGGAGGGGTTTCCACCACAGACATTGTGTAAACAATTATACAAATTTCTTTTTTTTACCTCTTTTTCTTTAACTGTAATCCTTTGTATTGAAACATCATCTCCACATGTACTTCCTTTCTCCATACCTCAAATGGCTTTATGCACCTTGTTTGTCACTGTTTTTGCACCATCGTTATTTTCGTTGTTAACAATGCATGTTTCTTATTCATCTAGTGTATTATGCTAACATGTAACGAAATCTTTGAATTCGTAACAATTTTATTTCTTTGTTAATCACAGTGCAATCTTCCAGCTTAACAGATTAAATGTGATATCTGTAGACCATAATTCTGTTATGGTTTTTTGTGTGTAACCATATTGATTTCAGTTCATTCTCTTAGCAAATTTTCATCGTACTTGCTCACAGCCTCTTGAAAGCATTTCCAAATACTGTTATTAAATTCTGAATATTCTATCATGTTCTTGTTAATATTTCTTCAAAACTCTCACCGACATGATCACATGTTGGAAGTGAGCTGGCATATAACTGGGAAAGTATAATATGGGATGTTCCTCAGGGTTTTGCACTTAGTATATTTTGTTTCCTGCTTTACATTAATAATTTAGTTTGTATAATATTAAGAACTGCAAAGAGAATTCAGTTCTTATGAAGGGTGTACTGTTATTATTAGTGTTTTTACTTGTATTCTTTTAATTTTGTTGTTTCATTATGCCAACTTTTCTTATCTGGATTTTTTTCCTCATTAAAAGATAGGTCACTGATAAGGTTGAAAATCAAAAATGGTTTATACACATTCTTCTTGCCTTGGCACATTATCTGGAAGAGACTAGTTTGCAGTGTCTCTTCCGTGCATCCAGCTCTTACAGGTGTTAAGTAATCTTAAACCTCATTTATATGCTCTGCATTTAGTTGCTTCCACAGTATATATTGGTGACCACTGAGGTTTCCAAGTACATTGATTCGTATATCTTGTGCAGCGATAATGATACAATGTTGTTAATTTTTTTAAGGTACATATTTACCCATTAGGTTTTGATACGTCTTAAATTTCACTGTTGAATTTTAAATACTTTGTTACAGGCCTTTTACACTGACAGAAATATATGGATTTTGAGATCGCTGGGGGCTGGTGAAGTTTTGATTGATGTTTGCATGGCACTGCCTCACATCAATCGTTACGTTTTGAAAGCTAAGGAGTCTTTGAGCAGAAATACAATTTTGTTACCATTTTTGCCTAATGAGACCCTGCTAATTCGACAGAGGTAAGTTTCTGTGTATTTCATTGGAGCAGGAGACTGAAAAGGCTTAGTAATATGGCATGATTACGGTCAATTGTTGTTCATCAAAACAAAATTATTATTAGCCAAGCCTCGTCACAGACCCACTAAAAGATGTTTTATCAGAAGTAACAGAAAATCATTTTAGTTGCTATGGCACTTCAAGACTGCTTAAATTATGGGGAAAAACTGACTTAACTTTCTTCATCAAATTAGCATAAAATTTTAAGATGTTTACCATTTCCTACAGTCCTCGTGCAGAAAGGCACACTACTTTCACCAAGATGGTGGAAAACCACAAATATGAAGGCTGTAAATGTGCTTTAGGTGCCCAGAGATCACACCAAAAGCCATTGATGTCACTTGCAGCAATATGGTAGACATCATGATGCACACTGTGCAGCATATTATCTGTATTTCCAACTTCAGTCTTCCATTATCTCTTAGTCCCAGTAATTTTATGCGTGTCCCTGAATCTGTCTGCTCAAATAAAACCTTGTGCCTGTTCATAAAGAGATGTTCAGCCAAGGCAGATTTTTCCAGATTTGTGTGCTTGATGCAAGACTGGTGATTTGGTGCAGTGTGCTGGGAAACACTTTTAATAGATTTCCCCACAAAACTTTTACCATATTCACATGGATTCTAAATAACCGTAACTGAGACTGTGACCATCCTTCAGAAAATTCCCTCATATTTTAATGGGGATGGGGGGAGGGGGGGGGGGGGACAAAAACAGGTTTTGATCAGTTAACTGTTCAAGCTTTGTTCTATTTCACTGTTGATTGTTGCTCCACATGATGACTGTATATTGAATAACTTGTTTTGATTGAGTAGGTGAACAACTGTGTTTCCCAGAGACTGCTCACGTGATATGATTTGTCTGATAGCCATTATCATAGGAGCAGACAGATTGCATATATCCTTTTGTAGAAAAAGTGATAATTATATAATACGGTGTTTGCTCTGTGTGTCATATGCTAACAGTTCTCAGAGCCAGCACCATATCAGACAACAACCATCTTGGCTCCAAACAGAACTTTTTGATAGCTTTGTTAAGAGAGCTAGTGCTCTCTGGAAAATGCACAAGACTATCTTGAGTAACAGGAGAGGATCCATGTACAGAATTCAATTATTCTCTGGAGCACAAACCAGTAAAATAGAATGGATAGTAGATACAGTTTCACCTTAGGAAAATGAGATGATGTACCTTGTGAAGGATAGTCATGGATTTAGAGCAATAGGTATATGTAATTTTCTATGCAAATTTGTTGGTGGTTACATGATGAATTTCTTGAATCTTTTTCCAACACTACACTATAAAAAAAGTGCCATGCAAGTACAGAAATTTAGGAAAATAAAGAGTGATTGAATACAGCCTTGTGAATAAACACAAGATTATATTTGGTCAGATGCGGGTTCTGCCCAAATCTGTGACTTACTGGAACTCGGTCACCATGAAGACCATAGAAATTGGAATGTACATTAACAAGTTGAAAAGATATAAAGATTTAGAATTAAAATTCCTTATAGAGTAAGACTACGTACATATGCACTTAGGAGCCAAAAGCTTAATTGCTTGTTTGTCAGTCTTTTGAATGAAATAAATCCCTGTTCTGCATATGCTATGTGATCAGAAGTATCCAGAAACCTGGATGAAAATGACTTAAAAATCATGCCTGCTGCTTGGGTTCTGAGCCGATCCTCAGTTCGTACAGTTAGCTGGTGGATTTGGTGAAGACTGCTGGCCTCACATGTGACGTGCAAGCAGAGCTTTCTATTTGCAGCGTCGTTCGCAGAGTGGACCAGGGTCCTTTGGTTTGGAGCCGAGTGGAGGGTCTCAATCAGAGGTTTCGCTGACTCTGTGATGGTCTTGGCTGCAGATTTCTAGACTTATTCTATTGGGTGTGGAATTGTAGGATGCCCCTAGATAGGTCAGTGGTGCACTACACAAAGGAAGCAGCTACTCAGGTAGCAGAGTACTTGTGGCGTGCACATGGGGGTTTTTTAGGCTAGGCAGTAGTGCGAGGTGTCCTGATGAACACTCACCAGTCAATGTGCAGGCAGGGAAATCTGGACGCGCTCAGTGTACAGACACTTCAGCTATCAAGATATTAGCAGTAAATTTTCAGAGTGATCGGTATAAAGTTCCTGAATTTACTGCCCTCCAGGAAGCGTGTGGCTTGCAAATTATTCTCGGGACTGAGACCTGGCTGAACCCTGAGATAGGAAGTTCTGAAATATTTAGTGAGGGTTGGAACGTGTATCGGAAAGGTAGATTAGACACCGTAGGAGGTGGTGTCTTCATTGCAGTTGACAAAAATATTGTGTGTACTGAGGTCGAAGTAGAGTGTGATTGTGAAGTTATCTGAACACGTTTAACAGGGCTAGGGGAAATAAAGTTAATTGTGGGGTGTTATTACCGGCCACCAGGTTCCACCGTGACAGTTCTAGAATCATTCAAAGGGAGTCTGCATTCTGTATTGCAGAAGTACTCGGATCATGCTATATTAGTGGGAGGCGACTTCAACCTACCTAGTATAGACTGGGATGTCTATGGATTCATTACAGGCGGTACAGACAAGCTGATGTGTGAATTACTTTTGAACACATTATCCAAAAACTGTCTTGAGCAGCTAAATCGACAGCCAACGCGTAATGGAAATATTTTAGATCTGGTAGCCACGAACAGACTAGACCTCATCGACGGTGTCTGTGTTGAAACAGGGATTAGTGATAATGATGTCATTACGACCATGGTTATGGAAGTTAAAAAGTCGCTCAAGAAGGCTAGGAGAGTATTCTTACTAGAAAGAGCAGATAAGCAGTTGTTAGCATCCCACTTAGTAAATGAATTGACTTCATTTACTTCCAGTACAATGGACGTGGAAAATTATGGGCAAATTTTAAACACATTATAAGTCACGCCTTGGAGAAGTATGTGCCAAAAAAGTGGGTTACGGACGGAAAAGACCCACCGTGGTTTAACAGCGCAATTCGGAGAATGCTCAGGAAGCAAAGACAGTTGCACTCGTTGTACAAGAAACATCGGGAGAATGAGGACAGGCAAAAGTTAGTAGAGATTCGTGCAGCTGTAAAAAGAGCAATGCGCAAAGCATACAACCACTACTACAGTCATACCTTAGCAAAAGATCTTGCTGAAAACCCAAGGAAATTCTGATCTTACGTAAAATCGGTAAGCGGGTCGAAGGCTTCCATCCAGTCACTCACTGATCAGGCTAGCCTGGCAACGAAAGACAGCAAAACGAAAGCTGAAATTTTAAATTTAGCATTTGAGAAATCTTTCACGCAGGAGGATCATACAAACATACCACCGTTCGAGTCTCGTACAGATTCTCGTATGGAGGACATAGTGATAGACATCCCTGGGGTTGTGAAGCAGCTGAATGGGTTGAAAATAAATAAATCACCAGGTCCTGATGGGATTCCAGTTTGGTTTTACAGAGAGTACTCTACTGCATTGGCTCCTTACTAAGCTTGCATTTATAGCAAATCTCTTGCCCAATGTAAAGTCCCAAGCGACTGGAAAAAAGTGCAGGTGACACCTGTATATAAGGAGGATAGAACGACGGATCCTCAAAATTACAGACCAATATCCTTAACATCAGTTTGTAGCAGGATTCCCAAACATATTCTCAGTTCGAATATAATGAATTTCCTTGAGACAGAGAAGTTGCTGTACATGCATTAGCACGACTTTAGAAAGCATCGCTCCTGCGAAACGCAACTCGCCCTTTTTTTCACATGATATCTTGTGAACCATGGATGAAGGGTATCAGACGGATGCCATATTCCTTGACTTCCGGAAAGCATTTAACTCGGTGCCCCACTGCAGACTACTAACTAAGGTACGAGCACATGGGATTGGTTCCCAAATATGTGAGTGGCTCGAAGACTTCTTAAGTAATAGAACCCAGTATGTTGTCCTCGATGGTGAGTGTTCATCGGAGGTGAGGGTATCATCTGGAGTGCCGCAGGGAAGTGTGGTAGGTCCGCTGTTGTTTTCTATCTACCTAAATGATCTTTTGGATGGGGTGGATAGCAATGTGCGCCTTTTTGCTGATGATGCTGTGGTGTACGGGAAGGTGTCGTCATTGAGTGACTGTAGGAGAATACAAGATGACTTGGACAGGATTTGTGATTGGTATCAAGAATGGCAGCTAACTCTAAATATAGATAAATGTAAATTAATGCAGATGAATAGGAAAAAGAACCCCGTAATGTTTGAATACTCTATTAGTAGTGTAGAGCTTGCCACAGTCATGTCGATTAAATATTTGGGCGTAACATTGCAGAGCGATATGAAGTGGGACAAGCACGTAATGGCAGTTGTGGGGAAGACGGATAGTCGTCTCCGGTTAATTGGTAGAATTTTGGAAAGATGTGGTTCGTCTGTAAAGGAGACCGCTTATAAAACACTAATACGACCTATTCTTGAGTACTGCTCGAGTGTTTGGGATCCCTGTCAGGTCAGATTGAGGGAGGACATAGAAGCAATTCAGAGGCGGGCTGCTAGATTTGTTACTGGAAGTTTTGATCATCACGCGAGTGTTACGGAAATGCTTCAGGAGGAAAGGAGGCGTTCCTCTCATGAATCGCTGCTGAGGAAATTTAGAGAACCAGCATTTGAGACTGACTGCAGTACAATTTTACTGCCGCCAACATATATTTCATGGAAAGACCACAAAGATAGGAGAGATTAGTGCTCGTACAGAGGCATGTAGGCAGTCATTTTTCCCTTGTTCTGTTTGGAAGTGGAACAGGGAGAGAAGATGCTAGTTGTGGTACGAGGTACCCTCCGCCACATACCGTATGGTGGATTGCGGAGTATGTAGATGTAGATGTAGAAGATGCAGTCGCAATCCCCGAATTGCTCTTCAACAGAGGGAAGCAAGAAGGTGCTTAAACATCAATGTAAGCGTGTGCTGTGATAGTGTCACGCAAAACAATAAGGGGTGCAAGCCCCCTTCATGAAAAACCCGACTACACCATAACACCACTGCCTCCGAATTTTACTGTTGGCACTACACATGCTGGCAGACGACGTTTACTGGGCATTCAAGGCAATCATTTGGCATTTACCGGTATGATGTGTGGCTTATGAGCAGCAGCTCAATCATGAAATCTAAGTTTTCTCACCTCCCGACTAACTGTCATAGTACTTGCACTGGATCCTGATGCAGTTTGGAATTCTTGTGTGATAGTCTGGATAGATGTCTGCCTATTACACATTATGACCCTCTTAAACTGTCGGCGGTCTCTGTCAGTTAGCAGATGAGGTCTGCCTGTATGCTTTTGTGCTGTATGTGCCCCCTTCACATTTCCAATTCACTGTCACGTTGGAAACTTTGGACCTAGGGATGTTTAGGAATGTGGAAATCTCGTGTACAGACGTATGATGCAAGTGACACCCAATCACGTGACCACGTTCGAAGTCTGTGAGTTCTGCGGACTGCACCATTCTCCTCTCTCACGATGTCTAATGACCACTGAGGTCACTGATATGGAATACCTGGCAGTAGGTCTCACCTAATATGAAAAATGTGGCTGGCTCACCTATGATATGAGTTTTCATACTCTTTACTATTAGTTCAGGTACTTGCTAGGAAGCGATCAAAACTTTATCAGAGACAGACATTACACTTTGAAAAGAATTTGCTGCCCTTGTTTGCTGTTAAGACAATCTCTTGAAACAGCTTACAGGTTTATCTTGTCAATAAGAATGCAATGTTTTAAAATGTTTGCTCAGTTCATTTGCTATTTTGTACCCACATAATAAGCCTAGTGAGAAAGGATAACCTTCACTCCCAGCTCAAGTGAAACTGTAGCTTAAGTAGCTTTCATTGTACTTACAAATAGGCCGCTCTTTTGCATTTTTCCTCGCACCTAGCATTTATTCATTTCCAGAATCAGTTTCTTCGATGGCATGTGCTTGTTTTTCAGAAATCTGCCCATTTTATATGATTGTATTTTGCATATAAGATTCGCTTCTAGTGCTTTGAAAATAAGCAGTACACTGTACACAAATCATGAGCCCCACGTACAGCATGACACCTCACTGATGCATCACCTGAAAGCTCTGCGATAATGTGGAGCACACACCAGTGGAAACATGCTTTCATTACGGGCATGGAATCTTGTGCCTGCAAGGGTTAACAGTGCCGCCAACGATAATTTTCAAGTTCTGTTAACCTTGCTGGAAGCTTCTGTCTTGAATCCACTGGAGATCACTAAACTGCAGTGGAAATGAAGCTCAGAAACAAGGCTTCGTGAACAATGATGATCATGTTCACATGTACTACTCATCTGCAGCAAAGAACATGAAATGAAATTCTTTTAGTCACGAGTAGTTCGAGATCAAATAGTAAGCAGCTCTCACACATAATTTCCTCTCCCAGTTTCTTATTTCAATAATATTTATTGACAACAGGAAGGCATCCATTTTCAATAAAATATTATTAAAAAGTGACTGGTTGTGGATGTTGTTTATAATTTTTTGATACACTGTCATGGTACCTTAATAGGTCATAATGAGCAATAATAATAATAATAATAATAAGCAATTCACTTCCTACGTGCTGTTGCAATGCCACTTGGAGTTAGGCGGAATACGTTTGCAGTCATTGGGAACAACAAGAAACCTGAATTCTGTGGACAACTCATGATCACGTGCGTAGCACACAAGGTTCAATTTCAGCATACCTACCATCATAAAAGAAAAACATCCATAGTGAGATCAACTGCTAAACAAAAGTGTGACACAATCAGATAATATCCGTAAGAATTTCCGTCGGAAAAATATGTCAGTCCTCAAATACTTTTTCACCGTTTTCTCCTGATTCTGAACATTTTGATCTCACCAGAAATCCATTAATGCTTGACAACACTGTGGATGAACTCAATGTTTATTTACAAATTTCAAGAGCGACACACATGTCATACCATTCTGTTATGGAAAGAAAGCTTGGAATTAGGCGTGCGAAAATAATTTGCACGGCACCTACAGGGTGAGGGGTGGTGAGAGTGGGTATGGTTAGGAAAATTTCACAACCAGTGCTAGTCATCTTCCATCCACAGATGCCTGTGTACCTGGTACTGACCCAGCGACTAAGATAGTTATATTTTACACACAAAAGTGAAAAGGGTTCGCTAAAAGGACATCATTTTTATCAAAAATTGTGAAATTAAGCTAATGCTGTTGTAGTGCAGTTATAGTGCAAGGAGTTGAAGAAATTGGCATGTGAGGCATTCATTATTAATTATGAATGACCTTGAAACATTATGTTGTAAGAAACTTGCAGTCCATGGTTGCAGTCTTGGACTGCAAGTTTTTTTTTTTTTTTTGCAATTCATCAAATAAATTACTGTGTTGGCCACACCAGACTTTTCCATGGATGAAGTGTTACATTTATAAATGCAGTTACAGTCATTATTAAATGCATTAATCACTCCCACTACTGCATATTGTTATGATTGTAGCAATGTGAAAATTATCTAACCATTCTGTTTCTCCAGACCACAGCATTCTGCCATCTGAATAATTATTTTTCTCACCCCACTGCGAATTACACTTTCCCTAGAATTCCTTACACTTCTTGGTGGTGTAAGAGATGACCTCAGTGGGCTAGCAATGGCTTTATCATCACTCATTATTTTGAAATACCTTTGCCCAGTACCCAAACAGGTGCTACTGTTAGATAGCTAAGATCAGCAGCAATAGAAGAGAGAAGACAGTCGGCATGAAACGTTCCGAATACTGTCGACACTGCAAGGAGAATAAGCTGCCTTATTTCTTAAGCAAATTGAACTATTCGACATAACTTAAGGACTCGTTCCATATTATACCTGTTGTGAAATGGATAAAACTGAGTAGCTTCATGTTCTTTTATATGGTCATATGTTTTCCTAAAATATTGTAGGGCGCACCCTTACATGTTTTAGGGCACACCAGTGCACCCTGGTGCACACTTTGAGAACCACTGCTCTAGTATTTAACATTTCGATGAATTGATTCACCAATAGGTTCCACTGTAGTTTGGACAAAACCTCTCCTTGGGGACATTCTCTGGTGGTGTTGATCACCAGTAGCATGTTCTTCTGCATCTCTAACCATAGATTACAAAGTCATGTTATTAAAGCCCCTCTCACTATAGAGGAAATGTAGCGAGCAATTGCATGAAAGTTCAGAACTTTTTCCACCTTCCCAATAAGTTGAAGTGCTGTGTCACATGGTTTGGCAGAAGAGCGGCACCTTTCGTCACAGGGTTATTTGGTAACCGTGATAGCATTACAGAGATGTTTAGCAAACTCAAGTGGCAGACTCTGCGAGAGAGGCGCTCTGCATCGCAGTGTAGCTTGCTCACCAGGTTTCGAGAGGGTTCGTTTCTGGATGATGTATCGAATATACGGCTTCCCCCTACTTATACCTCCCGAGGAGATCATGAATGTAAAATTAGAGAGATTCGAGCGTGCACGGAGGCTTTCAGGCAGTCGTTCTTCCCGCGAACCATACGCGACTGGAACAGAAAAGGGAGGTAATGACAGTGGCACGTAAAGTGCCCTCCGCCACACACCGATGGGTGGCTTGCGGAGTATAAATGTAGATGTAGATGATCTGTGTGTTGGTTTCCATGTGGAGGAACCTCAGTTAACCTCCTTTCACTAACATGCACATTAACCAATTTTTCTAAGATCTTTTGGAGAAGGGAGGACAGATTGGTTAGTTTTGTATCCTTAGCCTTGGTATGATTAATTCTCCTTGGCTTTGGAATGAAAACTACCTTCACTGTTCTCCAACAGATAGCAATGACTCCTGCTGTTAAGCTGACTCCAAACCCTCTTCCTAATAAATTAATTAATCCCTTTCATTTGGGTTGCAGTAGAGCTGGGTCTAGTGAACTGACTGGTTGAAACATCCACCCACCCATTTGATTTTTTAAAAAAATCAACACCTTCTTTGGCAGACTTGCAGCTCTTTCTTTGGTTACCTGTAAACCAGTACCTTGCAGGGAGGTCTGTGTTATCTGCCACAGTGCATTGAGGGCAGTGAGTATTGAGGAGCACATCCAGTGTCTCAATTGCTGTTCTTGTGTACCCACCATCATGTCTCCTTAGAGTGCCTTCTGTCTTTAGCTGAACCTTCCAGGATGATAGTTTCGCTTGCTTCATCACAAGGTTGTATTTGGCAAGGGTATCCCAGTATATTGCCCATTGTTCTTTCCTTCTTGCAGTGCTGAACAGTCTTCTTATGCACTTTCTTTGCCATTCAAGAATTGTATTCCAGCAAGGTACATTCCCGGTTGTTCTCTTCTTGGTTATGAGACAGTTTTTTTAAGTATGAGGTGACAATGGCAGATGTCACTTTATGAGTCATTTCCTGGAAATCTACTGGATTTATTATCGAACTTGTAATTTAAAGTAAGTGTGAGTTTAGGTTCTTCCTAGATGAGTTCCATCAGTTTTCATAGGACTCCCATAGATCATAGTCTGTTTAACACCAATTTCAACCTCAATAAACATGGGGTCAGATAAGGATGGCTTCATTGCCACATGACATTGTTTAACATAACTGCCTATTAAGATGAACCCAAAAGTTACCTCAATTTTTTCTTCCCTTCGTCTGTTCTTGAAGATTGGTTCCTTACCCATATTCAAGACCTCTAGATAGCTCTCCAATAGGTATTCAGGTAAGTACTTACCTCCAGTGTTTGTGTCGCTGCTTCTTAACAAACAGTTGTTCATTAAGCTGTAAGCAGCTGTTTACCATTCTCCTCAATTCCTAGGAAGAAGCAGCACTGTCTTCATAAGGAATGTAAGCTGAGGCCAATACAATTTCCCGTCGTGCTTCCTTGCTAATGCTGTTTCATCCTGATAGTCACCAAGTTCCATCATTGGCATGAAAGGAATTCAATTCTTGACGTAAATGTATGTTCTGTAGTTGTTTTTTAGATTTCTAGCTTAAATCATGTAAGCCCAGTTCCTCTGATACCTGATACACCCCCTTTATATAAATAGGGTTCCTGGATCAGGGCCATGTCCACTTCCTGTCTTCAGACGATGACTCAGGGTGGCCTTGTCCCTTTACTGTGTTGGAGGTTTATCTGTAACACTTGTAGTCATCAGCTTGCCACCATTATCATTTCTAATGTCTTTAATTATCGTGCCAGTAATGTGCAAGAATGCTAAATACAGTTCCTGGTCCTGTTCTTCCATTGTCCTCAGGAATTCATCAGTTACTTCTGCCATAAGGGTTTGGCTGTTAGATACAGCCTTCCATCTAATTTCTCTCTAGTTCTCTGAAACCTTCTGGTTCTGTGCACATATTTTCTGAAACAGTCTTTGGAGGAGCATCCTTAAGAAGTTTCAGTATCCAAATTAATATTTCTGCAGCCTTGAAGAGTTCAGCTGCTGTCTTGACCAGAAACTTCGCCTCCCCCCACGGAGATATTTTGGTCACTATTGCTTTGAGCCAATCCAGTCTGCTGTTCCCATCCCCTCAGGAAGAGTAGAGAACCTTTGTCCAGATAGATCTTTCTGATTATGGGGCCTGTACTCCCCCTCCCCCCAATCTTCTCAAAGAGAGCATCTGAACTAGTCCCTCATGTTGTGGGGTGATGTTGGCTAGTGGATAATAATTCTATCCTCAAAACAGGGACTGCAGTACTGCTTGTACACAATAAGCGGACAATTTTAATGGTGCTGCCATAAGTGGAGAAAATTGGCACTAGCTGAAAGATATTGGTTTATCTCGGAGCACTGCCAATGTTAAGCTGCTCCCAGTTACAAAATGTTACTGCAAACATTGTTCAATTCAGTTGCGCTGAAACCAAGACTCTATGGCTTGCCGAAGGTTCATAAACAACTTGTTCCTCTGAGACCTATAGTGAGTGCCATTGGTTCGCCCACCTATTCTACTGCCAAGTTTTTGACAACGCTATTACGGCCGCATGTGGGACGATCGGACTCCTATATCAAGAATTCTGCACATTTCATCAGTAAATTAAGCGGCATAGTGGTCCAGCCGGAGGACATGTTAGTGGTCCAGCCGGAGGACATGTTAGTCAGTTTCGATGTGGCATCGCTATTTACTATGGTTCCTCTCAATGAGGTGTTGCAACAGCTGAATAGAATTTTTCCTCCCGACATTGCAGAACTATTTAAATATTGCCTTACGACCACATATTTCAAATGGAACGATGAGTTCTACGAACAGACTGATGGCGTGACAATGGGGAGCCCCTTAAGCCCGGTTATAGCTAACTTTTTCATGGAAAAATTCGAGGCGCAGGCTCTAGAAACTGCCAAAAAAAAAACCGAATATCTGGTTCCGCTACGTAGATGATACGTTTGTGTTGTGGAGGCATGGCAGAGAGGAACTAGGCCGTTTTCACAAACATCTAAACGATATTAATCCGAAGATTCAGTTTACCATGGAGGAGGAGGCAGAAGGGAGACTAAATTTTCTGGATGTGCTAGTTTACAAGAAACAGGATGGTAGCTTAGGCCATACAGTTTACCAGAAACCCACGCACACGGATCGTTATCTACACCGGGATTCGAACCACCACCCACAACAAAAGCGAGGCATAATAAAAACGTTGGCGGATAGAGCGAGGAACATCTGTGAACCTGGGCTACTGGATACGGAACTGGAACACCTCACTGATGCATTACTCAGGAATGGTTACTCGGCTGCTGAGATAAAAAGAGCTTTAAGACCGCCGGGTGAAAATCATAGCAATGCACAAGCGCTTGCAAAATCGAAAGTTTTCCTGCCTTTTATTAAGGACGTCACTGACCGCATAGGAAAAATATTGAAAAAACGGAATATCGCGGTGATTTATAAACCTACCCGGAAGATACAAGAACACCTGAGATTGGCTAAGGATGCTCGTAAACTGCTGGAAAAAGCAGGAATTTACAGGATCCCGTGTAGTTGTGGGGAGGTGTATGTGGGTACCACAAAAAGAACGGTCAAAAAACGACTAGAAGAGCACAAGGGCAATTGTAGAAGGGGAGAGATTGACAGATCAGCTGTTGCGGAACACGCTTTGCAGTCAGGAGACCACCACATTTATTTTGATAGAACTCAAGTACTGGCGGCCACAAGCGGATATCATGAAAGGCTTTACAGAGAGGCTATAGAGATTATGAAACACCCCAGGAATTTTAATAGGAAGGAGGAGGGCGTGAAATTGAATGACATCTGGATGCCGGTGCTGAAGATGATGTGTACCAGTCTTCCGCCATGGGATGATAGCAACAGCGGACGGCGGCAACCGACAACGGCCAATTGCGCTCGCGTATTCAAAACATGTGACGTCACGCCTATGCGCGGGAGCACGCGAAAACAAAAATTTGCTGCAGTCAGTAGTAAGACAGTGTGTGTTTCAGAAGTTAACAGAAGCCACGAACCCCCTTGAAGATGTCCTCCGCAGATGGGGACAAAACATTGGGTTACAATGCGAAATCCATCAGACCACGGCATAATAGCCCGGAAAAGATTTTTATTAATCATGACAGTTTCGGCCGTGAAAGTTTACATTTTACAATTACTGCAAACATTGTTAGGGATAAGGGTAACAATGCCAGCACTGTGCCAAGGAGGCTACACTACCTTCCCCTCACCCTGTCTTTCACCTTGGCAGTCTTAATGTGGGGGTAGGGCATGCTTCCTGTCATTCCTGACATCCATAGCACAAATTGCCAGCTTCTCATGGACAAACAGGACGTATTATGTCTGATGTAATTGATACTCTGAATCTAAACTGGGAAAATGATGAATGCACATAGTTCTGAGCATAAAACTAAACATTAAAAACAACAACAATGCAAAAGATGCTTCTTGAAGTGTCTTCCAAAACTTGTCGATTAGCACCATAGAAATGAAATACTTCTTTAGAAAAATTACTGTGGCAAACTTTCTTGAACACTGTGGTAAACAACACAGTTTTACAAAAGTCAGTAACTGGAAAATAATAATGAATGAAATTACAATGAAATCAGACCATTAGCTGCTTGCAGGTGTTGATAAATATCAACGGGGACAGTTGAAAATGTGTGCCCTGACTGGAGCTCAAACCCGAGATCTCATGCTTACATGGCAGACGCTCGTATCCGAGTGAGCCATCGAGGACACAGAGGATAGTGCGACTGCAGGGACTTATCTCTGGCATGCTCCCCATGAGACCCACATTTCCAACTTGCTGTTCACACACACTACATTTGTAGTGCCCCTGGCCACTATACTCATTACTTGCGGCAGTCAGTCTACCGATTACCGTAAGAGTTTGAGCAATGTGAGTGCATCAGCATTGAAGAAGATAATTGGCTAGTAAGCCTTATTTATATGAAGATGTATCTGTTCTTTCGGACATACCCAAAAGAAAAGATACCATCGGTACTCTTGCAACTCTCGAAGAATGAAATTCAGACCATTAACTGCTTACAGGCACTGATAAATATCAATGGGGACACCTGTAAGCAGCAAATGGTTGGGATTTCATTGTAATTTCATTCTTCGAGAGCTGCAAGGTCACCAATGATACCTGTTCTTTGGTACATGTCCGAAAGAACAGGTACCATATTCAGATAATGAATAATGAAGTCGCTTGCTGGATGGTATAACTGGTAGAGCACATTTGTCGTGAATGAATGCTAAGTCTGTGCTGAGCACAAGTAATGAAAAAGTGAATGTTCGTAGTTACAGTCAATGAAACAATGACAGTTTAGACATGCAGAGCTTGCAGAGTCTGGTCCCTGGGGGTGCAATGTCTTGGTTGAAGAGCAGCGGTGGATGGTGGACTAGACAGCGACAAAGGCAGTGGTTCATCACTTCCGGGCTGGCGGTGTCCCTGCTGCCTGCTGTCCCGGTGCAAGCTTAAATCCTCTGTGTAAGGAGTACTGCATTTTTGTGCTTGGGTGGGCCGCGGAAGCAGAATGTAGTCTTGAATGATGCACTTTGTGCATGATGATTTAGATTTTGGTGTGGCTGCCACTGTTGCTTTTTAATGGTCTACTCACTGACTTCTTGGCCCTGCCCCGGTTTAAAAGAAGCTGCGAGCATTTGAATCATGTTGCCGGCAGACATGCAGCTGCTGGTGTTCTGTGTTAGGAATGCCACAGTAGTACTATAGATCTGTTTTGCCATTTATCACCTCGGAATTTTCTGTATCCAAATATTTTGAGTATTGGGAGTATTAAACTTCTCCCTTGTTCCTTGTTCCTTTTCTTTTAAGTGGAAGGGGTCTGTATACCCCCTTAATTCTGAGGCACTCTCGTTCCTGGAGGTCTTAGGTTTGAGTCCTTTCAATTCCTTCCATTTATGTCTTGGAAGGCTTCTTTTTCTTTTTATTCTTTGAGAAATTTTCTCTTCTGAACCCCAGTCATATATTTGATCTTGATCCGGTCCAGTTCGTGGAGTGGTCTGTCACCCAATCTGGCTGTTGAAACAGTTTCCATCAGTTCGAGCCATGATGCTTGGGTGCTTAAGGTCTCATCAAGTCCGTCAGTTTTTGTTTTGTCTTCTGTGTTTACCATTTTGGTCCCACAAGAATTGAGGAAATACGGGTCGACACTAGCAAAGCCCCGTGCAGTTCAAGGCTAATTACTCATGCAGGTTGCCTGGTATCCCTGAGGGTCTATTCACAATATATCTTCCCATGTGCCACACACCCCTCGACATGGATCACATCATACTTTGGGAATGGATGTGGGAGAGATGGGGCATTGTGGGACATTTTCCATATTGTTCATCCACTCAGACCTGTAGAGGGAGAGAGACCTTCGCAGTAACTGCTCTACAGCTGGCATAGACCTCAGTTTCATACGAATAAGCAAGTCTCTTCATCCGTACAGCTGATGCTGAGACAAGTCGGTGTACCCAGGAGAGGGTTTGTTGCCATACTAAGGATTTGAGGGTCAAATGTTTTCTGGGGGGGGGGGGGGGGGGGGGTAAGCTTATCCCTCTTGCATGGATACGTTCAGTGGGCAAAGGCAGTGAGTCTCTTTTGGATCTGACACTAAATTGATAATTTCTAGTAACCAATGAACTATTTTTATTAGAGTTCAATTAATCTTTAGTTTGATTCACTGGCCAGTGAACTACAATTTATTATTATTTTCATGTTGCTGTTATAGGAGGTGGAATCCAAAATTTTCGGGACTGGTGCTGCCATCTGGAAAGTAGTAGTAGTAGTAGTAGTAGTAGTAGTAGTAGTAGTAGTAGTAAAAGAAGAACTTTGCACTGATAGGTGGTGAAAGCTGCATATCTGGTGAGTCAGTGTGCGGAGTGGCATTCAGCTGGGAGGACATATTGTGTGTCCTCAGCGATTTCCGTAATACTCTGTGTTTGGTGTGTGGCGATTTTATGATGGATCCGGGAACAGAACATTGTGTGTGTAACAAATTCTCTGCAAATCTCGGGAAAAGTACTACGGAGACCC
The DNA here is from genome assembly GCF_023897955.1 of Schistocerca gregaria. NCBI lineage: Eukaryota > Metazoa > Arthropoda > Insecta > Orthoptera > Acrididae > Schistocerca > Schistocerca gregaria. The sequence continues at coordinate 504,914,449 of NC_064931.1, read as the reverse complement.
TTGCAATGATTCAACTGGATTAACGGTTATGACCCAGAGACAAAGCAACATTCGTCCCAGTCGAAGAGCCTGGGCTCTCCAAGACCCAAAAAAAGCGAGATGTGCAGAGCGAAGTGAAGAGCATGATCATCATTTTCTTTGATACCAAGGGAATTGTGCGCAAAGAATTTGTCCCACCCAACCAAACAGTGAATTCTGCGTACTACTGTGACATTTTGCAACGGGCCCGTGGAAACGTGCAGCAATGACGGCCCAAACTTTGGCGTTGAGGAAACTGACTGCTGCATCACGGCAAAGCACCCTGTCACACGTCCTTGCTCACCAGGACCTTTTTGGCAAAAAACAACATGGTGGTTGTACCCCACCTTCCGTACTCACCAGATTCGGCACCTTGGGACTTCGCGCTATACCCAAAACTGAAACTCATGTTGAAAGGCTGTCGGTTCGACACTCTAGAGAGGAGTCAAGAAGCATCACTGGTGCTGATAAACACACTCAAGGATCAAGACTTCCAGAAAAGGTTTGACCGGTGGCAGAAGTGCTGGGACCGGTGTGTTCGTGCAGATGGGAACTACTTCGAGGGTGATGGTGACCATTAGTCCAAAGGTAAGGTTTTCAACAGATGGCAGCACCAGTCCTGAAAATTTTGGATAGCACCTCGTAGTGAAATCATTCCTTCCGTGCAAACCATTATTGTAAGGGCAGATGATTTTTCATACTGGAATGCATAGTATTTCCTATTTCTAATATTAATGTCTTAAGTAAGCAATCAGAATATTGTAATAATATGCCAGGGCATTGCCATCTTTAGCAATGACTGACAGAGCTCACACTCTGAGAAACAGCAGGACCATACTGTTTAACTATTCTACCTGTAAGCTAGCTATAATCATTACTCAGGTTGTTACAGTCTGTTCACCAAATGTTTTCCAAAATGACATTCATTTATCAGAATCCAATATACATAAGGAATTACTTGACTGTGGTGCATGTGTGATGTAAGAGTAGTTACAAACATTTTTGTTATGTGTAGGCATGTTCTTCATACAAGCTGTGATAAAATACATAAGTTCATAGAACATTCTGTTAGTGTGTGGAATATTTCAACATTATTAACCAAAATGGCAAATCACTTTAAATGAGTATGCTCTGGGAGTTAAACAGCTTTTTTACTGCCTGGATGCCACCTGTATTGTGCTCAGTGCTGCAGCACACAGGCTAAAAGCTAGTTATTGCTCAATAAAGATATCTGAAAGTAGATTTTCAGTTCTTAAGATAGAGCTGCTCTTTCTTATGCTACATCCTATACTTTAGGGTGTCAAAATTTAGTAGCAGTTGAACACTTAGTGAAGAACTTGATTTCCAGCTTTTCGTGAACAGATGCTGTTCCGGTAGGCACACTTAACAGCCTGACCCAAAGTATGTGTCCCTCAATATTCTCTCCCACATACTGACCATGTATATCCAGAGGTTTTCCCATCAATGGCAAAAATTGAGTGTTTGAAAGTTGTTGCTAAGTTATTAATTTTGATGTGCTCCTGTAGTAATTCAAATCTACACAGCCCCTAGTCCACATAATTAACTTGATGGTGTGTTTTAGTGTAATTTGCCACCTCTGTATTTCTGTAAGATACTGTAAATGATACCAAGTATTCATATTTGGTGTAATTATTAGAGATATTCTGATTAATCTATTGGAGAATATATTGAAAAAAAGTCTTCATTCATATGGCAAACATTCTATACATGAAAAACTTTATTTTGAACACATTTTAAATTTAATTTATTGAGGACTTGCACAAATTATAAATTATTCAGTAGAACAAAAAAAAAAACAGTCCATGTTGCAAATCATTACTTTCTATTCATTCGGTGACTTGTTTTGGACCGAGACCCATTTTCAAATCAATTCCTGAAGATACCAAAACTGTATATACATTTGGCATCTTCATAAATGCCATTTTCGATCTTGTTGTGATGATTTGAAAATGGGTCTCACCTCGATCCTAATCACCAATGAATAAAAAATAATAATTTGCAACTAGTCTGGTTTTTTGTTCGACTGACTAACAGAAGTTGCTGACCCAAGCTACTTCAGCATGTTGGAAGTTTTTATAAATTGTAGTTTATGAACTAATATGAAATATAAAATGTTTTACAGTTTGAGTTTACTGGAGAACGATTTGAATGTGTTACATAGTACACTGCAGTTACCACTCCTGGAGCCACTGACTCCTGACAAACTTGAAAAATTAACTATTCTGACAATGGCAAGTTTGTACATAGCTGTATCTGTAGCAACTGCTGCAACAATACATGGGATAATGATGTCTTCAGTTCCAAAGCAGTCTGGTAAGAATTTATTTTGGAAAAAAACTGAATTATTAGTAAATTCAAGACACTTACCTCAGTACTTTTTTTTCATCAGATTTGTTTTATGGTGTACATACATATATTCTTTTGTATTAATTTTGACTTTGAGCTGGAACACAAAAATAGTTTAACCTCACAGGACAAAAAATTAATCACCCCATTGCCGCACGCACATGCAAATCATTAAGCCTTTACAGATGATGCAGTGATCGCGTCACATGCTTAACCTCGTTTGCATTGCCCCTATGTGAGTACATAGACGTAGAAGTCATCAGTGAGTCATTTATGTTTCCAGTGGACATAGTATGTTAGCATGGATAAATTTAAGGACTGACAGAGTGACAAACAAGGGCTGTGTCCATGGCTATATGGTTTGTGAAGTTGTTGGATTTCTTGGTGTTTCGTGGCGGACTGTTCAATGTGTCTACAAGCACTGGTTTACCATGCATGGCCACAAAACATGTCAGAATTATAATTGTGGTCAGAATAAGATCTTGACTGAGAGGAACCGAAGACACAATCCACAGCTTGTGAATCAAAATTGCTTCCAAACCTGACAGGACATTGTGATGGGAACTGCATGCAATGAATGTTTGGAGTCAGTCACCTCACAAGAGGTGATTGCTCACATAGGCACATAAAGCTGTGTGTCTTCAGTGGGCCATAAATCATCGAACATGTACAGTAGCTGACTGGTGGAATGTAATGTGATTCAACGAATCATGTTTTTGCCTATATTCAAATTACATACGTCATCGTGTTCTCCAAAGGCCAAATTAAGTATTTCACCGTGTGTGTGTGTGTGTGTGTGTGTGTGTGTGTGTGTGTGTGTGTGTGTGTGTGTGTAAGGTTATGTTCAACCCGGAGGTGGGTCTGTGGTGCTTTGTGGGTGTGTTTCTTTCCATGAATTGGACCCCACTGAGGTGACCACTAACATGAACCAGCATGTTTATTTAAACATTCAGAATGATCAGACATTTCCTTCCAGTCAACATGTGTGTGATAAGTATGCTGTTGATACCCCTGTTTTTCAAGATGACAACAACAACAACAACAACAACAACGAGTTCATCAGGCTGGAAGAATATGTGACTGGTTTTCTGAACACTCCCCCACCCTATCAAATTTCAGTTAGCCTGCAAAATCAGATTTGAATCCCATAGAGAATCTGTGGGACATTTTGAAACAGTGGGTAAAACATCATCAGTATCCCCACAGTTTGGTGGAATTGCATGATCAGATCCTCAGCAAATGGCTTAACCTCAATGCGACATACCTACACAAGCTTGTGGACTCACTCCCTAACCAAATCCAAGTGATTATAAAGTCCAGGTGCAGAATTACGCACTGTTAAATGATGCTTGTTACACTTATCTCCAGTGGTGACTAATTTTTTTGTTCGGTGAGCTTCTGTAATTTTTTCATGCCCGTTTTCTTTTACGATTTGTCTGTCACTTGCAGATTATATGGTTGTTTTAACAGTTATTCATCTTATTTGAACCTGTTGCAAAATCTGTTTAAAACCAATTTGGAAAAATTTAATATTTTCTATGACTGTTATTTCAGGTACTGGCACACAGAGACCTAATGATGACGAAATTGCGACTGATAAACATGCTGTGGCGATTGTGGAGAGAGCACTGGATTTCTTCAATTATGTGTCATCTTTGATGAAAAATTCATCTAAAGCTGGTGGGCATGTAAGTATTGAGATTCTGATTAATACTCTGCACCCTTTTTGAATAAACATCTGAATCAGTGGTTTTGTTTTATAGTGATTCTGAACTATGGCAAGGTACCCTCAGATTTATTATCTGTATCCCTTAATTTAAGATCTACTATACAAAAACTTAAAGTAAATTTGTAATAATTTATTTTGTTGGGACTTGAATGTCATCTGATAATTCTGCCAGATTTACGTGACTCTTCCCGCTTGCAGGCCCTTGTTAAGGATCTTTCCATGGGCTTTGGATGTCTTGTTACTGGACTGTGGAAAGCAAATTACTGGAGGTTTCTCCTGTTTGGCCCTCTTTGTATTTGGAGAGCTGGATCTAACTTTAGTTATTGGTAGACTTTGTGGACCCTACCTGAGTCTCTTGTCTGTATATATTGTCAAGGCTGAGATGACATTCATATTAAGTTTTACAAATACAACAATGTCATTCCTCAAGCATCAGATTCCTGCAATGTATCTTATGTCTTGCTTTGCCCGTGACCCTTGTTCAGTAATGAAATCTCATTTACATCCTTTGGACATTTCAGTTAGTAAAACTGTCTTATCTCTGTACATTTCCTCAATAATCATCAGGGGCACAACAAAGCCCACTTTGGTAATCACTTCATACTTTTGACTCATAATGGAAAAATTAAACACTGACAATTTTTTTTGGCCAAGATTTGACAGAAAGCTGGGAAAGACCAAAGAACTCGCAGAGACTGGATTGACCAGCCAGAAGTCACCAACAGCGGTTCGCCAAGTGCAAACAAGAAGCTGATGACAAGAGGAACACAGACAGTGGAGATGTCACAGCAGAATAACAAAGCCCAAATGAGTAATCATAGAGTTGAAAACCTAAGGCGCAGGGAAATCTGAGATCAAATAAACAATGTGCTGATAGAAGACCACAGTGAATATACTACAGTGGTGCTGCTTTCTTTATAGTACATACACGAGCACTAATTGACCAGCACTGCAGTGGCGATACTAGTGCTCACAGATGTAACAGTGCTCTCTAGTAGCCACCATTGAGTTCCATGTCCTCCGACAGGCTAAAGAGATCACTGGGTCGTCATACCACATCCTTCCCCAGAAACACGTGCATAGGAACGGATGCGACTTGGGTAGCGATTCAGATGGAGAACTGGTGGCACAGTAGGTGTCCTGACATGAAAGCCAGATGTCTGGTGTGAGGAACTGGTAGCATCATTAAATGTGCTGGGATGCGCCTCCATGTCTGTGTTCACAGAAACTCTCACTGGTGTACAGGACCGAAAGTCATACTTGCGTTGTTGTGGGACTAGGTATGGTCGGCTTTCCAGGTTCATTTTCACCACCGGTGATGGCACAGTCAGCTGGCGCGGGTGGAGTTGGTTGGTATGACAGTGTTCCAAACCACTTGGGAGTGTAAACGGTTGTAAGGTGCTGCCCATGGATGGTAACCACTGTAGCTAGTGTCCACCCATCTCTTGCCCCATACAAGCATGCCCACATTGGATATGTTTGATTCTGCTTGAGGTACAGAATTGTTCAGAATCTGCCACTGTCAACTGGGGCCCATTGTTTGACATGGTTCATGGAGGCCCTTCAGTGGAAAGAATGTGAAGGAGTGCCGTGATTGTTGCATCTTGTGGACACCATACTGACCACATAGGGGTAGTTAGGTTAAGCCTCCATCACAGTGAGCCACATAAAGTAAAGAAATGGGCCCACAAAATCCAAATGAGTTTGGTCACTTGGGGTGGGCCAAGGAGTGAAAGATGGCGTGTATCAGCCTGATGGGTTACTCCCAGTGCTCGTGATGGAGGAGTTGTAAAACTTTAGGCCTCAGGGCAGTAGGGATGATGACTTGGTGAGTATATATATGCCTCAGCGTCAATCAGGAGAACATTGGTGAGACTGACAGATGGTGAGAAAGGCGAGCCCACACCCAGAGCTCCAGATTGACTTTCTTTGAAAAGAATGTGGCCCACTCATAGAGAATGTGGTGCATAACACACCATAAGACAGGATCACAGCACACAGTTGCAGCAGGATGAGCAGCCATAATAGAAAACTCGTCCTAGGTTTGTTGCCATTCCATGTCTATGTGAAAGCAGGAGATTTCCAGCTGGTTAAAGGCTGGCTCTGGTCCCACAAGTAGGCGAGGTAGTGATCGTGTTTGTGTGTTGTGCTGTGGGCCTGTATTTAATGTTGTATATACAACAGCTGGGGAAAAGCGACTAACACCGGAACCATCGTGACGTGCGTTCCAGAAGACTGAACCGTAGTTTGACTAGTGCTACCAGGATTTGTGGTCCATCATTAAAGTGAACTTAGTACTAAAAACGTAAATGTGGAACTGCTTAATGGGAAACACAGTTGCGAAAGCTGCTTCTTCAACCTGCAAGTAGTTTTTTTGAGTGGGTGTTAGTGTCTTTGACACACAGGCAATTGTTTGCTCATTACTATCATCATTCCTATGCATTAACACTGCATGGATGCCATACATAGAGGCTTCCGTGACTAGAACCATTGGACATGATAGTGAGAAAGGGTGTAAAGTGTGGTGCTGAATGTAGAATATGCTTCAGCTGCATAAAAGCATGCTTACAGGCAGCTGTCCACTCGTACTTGGAACACCTTTCTTCCACAGTTGGTTTCCCAGATGCATGATATGGATCACTTGTGGAAGGAACTTAAAATAATATTTACCTTTCCCAAAAAAGCTTGCCTCTTCTTTAAGTTTTGGTGGCAGGGTAGAGAGTTAACAGCTGTGACATTGTGGTCAGTAGGATGGATCCCTTCTTTGTTGTGCAGGGGCCCAAGATACTCCACTGGCTACTGAGAAAACTGGTATTTGTGTAAATGACACATTGGCTCAGCATCATATAATCTAGTGAATAGGGCGCAAAGGTTTCACAGGTGGTCCTGACATTTAATGTTCGTGACAGTAAGTCATCAAGAGAGTTCAAGCTGGTAAGGATGGGGTTAATTGTTCCAGGTATCTATGAAAAATTACTGGAGCAGAAGAGATCCCAAAAGGCAAGCACTTGTATTTGTATAAGCCGCAGGTAGTGTTGGTAACCATGATGCATTGTGACTCCTCATTGAGCAGGATCTGCAAATATGCATCGGCAAGGTCTGTCGTAGAAAAATATGCACCTCCAACAAGCTCTGTGAGGTAGAATTCAGGATGTTGTATAGGGTAGGTTTCCATTTATGCCAGTGTGTTGGTGATTAGTTTGAAGCAGGCCTGGGAAAGAGAGGCTTGCGAGCCATTCTCCTCCAGTGAGTGCTTCCCTGTTCAACTCTACTCGCACAGCTTACGGTTCACTTATTTATCAGCAATCAAGTGGTGCAACCTCTCTTAGATTATTTCCTCAATGCATAGGCTCTCACACCTTCACTCACTGTCAGATTTTGTAGAGGAATTGCTGTTTTGGTAGTCAACGTGCTCTTGATGTTTATTCAGATTTACTCACCTTAACATTGTGCTATTGCTCAGGTTGTTAGTTTGGTTGTTACTGTGGTTATTATTCTGGTTTTGTTTCCGGCTCTTATTGTGTTTTCTGTTACAATTGTCAAGAATTTTGGAAAGAAAGAATTCTGAAAAATATTTTCAGTGAGGAGTGGGAGATTTTATTGTACACTATTCCTTTGAACAACCTCAATACTTAATATGTAAAAAATGCTGCATTCAAAACAAAGGTAGTAATCTTGCTCAGTGTTTCTCTTGACTCCCTGAAGCAACACACAGATGTTACACCCATAACGACCAATGTACTTTAGTGGTTAAGAAGAAAGGGAGTTTATCTGCATCATGTGCAGTATGCTTAAAGTTAGCAAACGGTCAGAAATGCTTCAGTGACAGAATGAATGTCCATTAGAAATGGCAAAATCATTTGGTTATGATGATGCCACTAAACATTTTAAAACAGCAGATTTGCTTATGAATATTAATGGATTTTAGTGTAAACTAATATAGAAAGTCAAATTCTTGATATGGGACACAGCATAAACAATTTAGTTGCAAACTCTCTGTGTCAGGCTTTGTGTGTGGATGAGAGTACTCATTAAACAGATCTTAGTCAACTACCAATTTTTATCTGTGTTGTTATGGACGACTTTTCTATATATGAAGAGTTTCTCACTTTGGTTCACTGCTTAGAACTGCAGGTTTGGGTACTTTTAATGTAGTTAAAACTGGGTTCACAAAATTGATGCTTTTAAAAAATGTCCTGTAATTTGTACCAATGGTGCACCAGTTTCATGGGTAGGAGAAACGACTACATTGGTCAGTTAAGGTAAAATGGAATTAACTGTTTAACTTTCCGTTGCGACAAAAAGTGTCCACAGTGAAAGAGGTAACGAAAACTACAATTATAATACATGCAGGAAATTGATTAAAATCTCACCGAAAATTGAAACAATTTTAAGGAAGAAGTTGAGGCAGAACACACGCACACACACACTCTTTTTCAGTCTGAAATTCATGTGTTGAGTGCAGGAAAATGTTTGTTGTTTTCTGCTCTTAGAAAAGAACTTATGAAGTCTGAATAAATAAGTAAAACCTGGAATTTGAAGATAAGCTGAAGGACTCACTTTCCTAAAATCAGAATTAGGATTTCTGACAGATTTTACAGCTCATTTAACTAATTTTAATTTACGTTTTCAAGGAAAGGAAAACACTATTTGTTATATCCTTATGGACATTGAAGGATTCTCATGTCACCTTTTTTTTACCCCAATACAGTACATTAAATCAGCTCAGTATAATGCAGTGATGACTTGTTGGAGCTTCAGCTTCATTCCGTTAAAACCCAAATTAAAATTAAATAAATCTACTTAAATATTTAAATATATCATTACATTAACGTATGTACAAGAGTTTGAGACAAATAGAACTAAAAGTCAAAGTTTTAGCAATTAATATCTTACGAAGTTTGCATGTAGGAAGTAGTTAAGGCTTACGATCCACGTTGACTGACATTCTCCCCTGAAATTGGCCGGTGTGGCCGTTGCAGGCTGTGACAGCACCACACCAGTGGAGTTGGTGGGGGAAGCACTCACTGGAGAGGAATACTTCACGACCGTGCTTTGACAGGACTGATTTAAAGTGTCTGCGTAGCCGGGGCAAGCCATTTGGTTTTGTTGCTACTATCAGGGGCAGGACTTAAGTGCTGGAATTAACAAGTTTAATCACCCCAGACTTTTGAAGGCTATAGTTGATGCTTAATGGTCATCTGTAAGGAGACCTGTACCTGGCACAAAAATGGCATAGTGTCTGAATGCAAGGAGATATGAACCTGGAGATCTATGGCAAACTCAGGCCAGGTCTGAATAGATATGCAAAAGTGGCACAAAAATCAGAGTTCTTGGAAGGGAACTGTGTCAGAGATAACCTGAACCTCATCAATAATGGAGAATCCAAACAATAAGAAGGCATTCAAACCCCAGCTGTTGCTGGCTGAGTGCTTATTGACAACAAACAGTGTGGCCAGCTGTAGGGCCTTCTTGTGGATGGCAGTGATTTTGAATTGACTCCGGAGGAGAATCTAACTGTCACTATATGCAACCAACATATGGGAAGGTGGGAGGGGCTAGCTCTGGGGACTCTAGTCAAGCGTACAGCTGTAGATAGGTTCACCAGGGAAATGGTTAGCTCCCATGTCCACATGGAAATGGATATCTTGGTTCGCAATTGAGAGGTATCAAAAGAAAATTCTGTTGAGAAAACTGAGAAATATGAGATAGAATTGTTTGCCAGTACTTATCTTCAGGAGGATAAATGTTTAATACTTCTGGCAGATGCAAATAAAAGTGATGACATTATCTTAGCTTTTAGAACTACTTTGTTCCTTCCTCAGAGAGGTGAGATAGATGGGGTGGGAAAGTTTAGAAAGGAAAGGCAAGTCACTCAGACCCCAGGACAAGGGGTATTATCCACCTGTAGTCCTCACTCAGTCAGTCTCTATCGATCAAATTCAGCAGTTTATTAATTAAGAGTACTGTGATATTATGTGATATATCTCTGATTTCCTGAATTTCAAAACCATAGGCCCCCTATTATATTTAATTTCAAACATTATGTTCCTGGAGAACAACAATTTGTAAGTTTGTAAATAACATTGAACATAATATGCCATGTTGTTGTCAAAGATGAAATAATTTATCTAGTAACCTTTGCGGCAAAGAAACCTGAATGAATGCAATTATGAAATGGATGGATGGATGGATGGAAAATTAGATTCTTCCAAGCAGGGAGATAACATTGAAAATACGCCAAAAAAACCTAAAACCCTAAAATTTCTTGCATTCAGTGTTTGGAAAACATAATGGTCACCGGAAATTTGGCTGGCCTCTAGTGACAATCTGCAGAATAGTCACTTAATCTCCCTTCCTGAAACCTACTCACAATACTGAAAATAATAATACTGACCATAATAGGACAGGCACTAATTAGTCATTCAAGTATATTCTAAACATGGGGAAGAGAGAGAGAGAGAGAGAGAGAGAGAGAGAGAGAGAGAGAGAACTAGTCTCATGAAGACTACTGCTTATTTTCATAGTAGATTGATTGCATTTTCCCCAAATTTCTGAAGTTTAACATCTTGAATTGATGATATTGAAGAATGTAATTTTCACACAGCAGTGAATATGTTTGGCTTGTCCTGTTGCTCAGGATCCTTTTAGCAGAAATCATTTATTTGTCTTATTTTACATGTTGCAGATACCAAGTAATCATGCCATGATAGGTATTATGGTCCTGCTAACAGGACTTCACCATCAGCTACATGTCTCAAACAATTTTCCACTTCCTAAAGAAGAAAGAGGGAAGTCACCCAGAAAAGCAGCTGAAAAAATGAACTTGACTAAACTGTAAGTAGGCTTAAGTTGTAAAAGTTGTAGCAGTAGTTAAAATGGATAAAGGAACATTATCTTTATGGTCACTGGTCATAATTGTAGTAGTTCATAGCTGTGTTTGTTCGTGTGTGTAACCTAGAGAGTATGGTGAAATTTTTTCCTCTCACATTGGGGACCTATGTTGATGGTAATTTGATACTGTTCAGTAGGGAAGTCTCTCAGTAGAATGTTGAAGTGATACAGAGACTGTGGTCAGGGAAAGACTCTTGTAACTCGTGTTTCTGGAACTATAAACAGTGAAGTAACAAAATTTTGATGAACATGTTACTGTGTGAAAAAAACTATATCCAGGTTGGCAAACTTCCATCATCGTTCATAAATTTAGTCGAAAGTTCTGGTAGACTGTAAATATCTTAGGAGTAAAGGAGATCACTCATCAAATAGCAGAGGTGTAGAGTCATCAAAATGCTTACATAAAAGATGAGCAAAACTTGTTAGTCCTCAGAAGTAGATCGTTTCTCAAGCTAGAGACACGTGACCGCCCCTCCCCCACCCCATTCCACACCATACAAAGCCTATCTCGGATTTATTTCCAAAAACAGCAACTCCCTTCTCTTTTGTGTCTGCCAGTCAATGACTATTCAGTGAGTGGTCTCCTTTACCCCTAAATTATTTGCAACATTAAGGAGTTAAGCACTAACTTATACCTCTCAGTAATGTCTTTGGTATTTGAATGTTGACATAAAGTTGTTGTCTTGAATTTGTGCTGCAAACATTTTTGGCTTTTTAGAGCTCCTGGTGATGTAAATAATTTGCACAAACAAGTGAAGGTGTTATATCACATGTTACACACTCAGTGGAGGTGTAATAGCATGTGTATAGTTGCATACTCCAGTCTATAAAATTGTGTGAATGTTTGTCGGTGCTCAACTGTTGCACCATTTTTGTATCCACTTGTCTTATGGTAGACATTTTAACAGATATATTTTACCATCATACAACAGTTTTACAGCTCCACTTAAACAGTGCACAGGAATATTAAAATTTTTGTGGAAGATTAAAGTTTTTTGAGGTGTAATTTCTATACCAATCTTTCAGTTGGGAACAGTTGAGCCATTGTAAAGGCAGATGTTTAAATCAAAATGAAATGCAAGCAAACTGTTATGTACTATAACCAGCATGTTTCTTGTTTCTCTAAGATTAACATTGTGTTTCACTCTAGTGTAATTTTCCAGTGTATCTGAAAATTTGATCTGACACACACAGCTCAAATACTCTGTTGCAGGGGTTGATATTGATTTAACCTTGTTCCATGTGTGTTTGAAGGCTGGGAACTATTACTACTGAACTAAAGCAATAAAGGAGTGGTCAACTTTCCCAGATCTGGCATTAAGTAATATTTATAATCTTTATTAATGTAGAGGAAACTTAATAAGCTCTATAATAATCAGTTCACATACTGTGTTCTTACTGACTGGCTAGGTCATTACATAGTATGGTTGGAAGACAAAAGGGCAGCAGATGTGAGTGAAATGTTTGGTTGCAGTAAATACATTTCTGACTGGACTTCCTTTCTTGTGCGCTTCTGTGTGGCATTAATGTGTGAATTTGCCAGGTAAATTGTTGTTTTTACTAAAATTGGTAGTAAAAACCATGAAGAATGTGTAATGTTCTCTACACTTGTATGAAATTGGCATAAAAACAAAGATGATGTAACTTACCAAACGAAAGTGTTGGTATGTTGACACACACACACACACACGTACGTCTGCTTGTATCTGTATATGTGCAGATGGATATGTGTGTGTGTGTGTGTGTGTGTGTGTGTGTGTGTGTGTGTGTGTGTGTGTGTGTGTGTTTGTTTGTTTGTTAGTCTATATCAACATACCAACACTTTCGTTTGGTAAGTTACATCATCTTTGGTTTTCGATATATTTGTCCCATGTGGAATGTTTCCCTCTACACACACACACACACACACACACACACACCAGTTATTTTGGGATCTGAATTGTTTTCTCCTTTCTGTTCCAGCCAACAAGGTTTCAATGTACTGTCTGTGGCTGTAACAAGTTCATTGTTGAAATTCATGAAGTCACTAATGAGTGATATGATGACAGAGTGCTTGTCTTTGGAGGATGATGCTGGATCTGATCAGCAACCAGCAAATCTAAATATTATGGGAAATTACACAGCATTGCAAAGAGTCCTTCGTCTCCTGTGTGGCATTCCTGTTGCCCAGTTGTTACTTAACTTGGCAACTGTTAGTTACAGAAAGGTAAAATAAGTTTTAATCATTTTTGGAAGGTTACTTTCAACAGCCATTAAGTAATGTATAAAATGTATATTTGAACCATCAGCTGTTTTTATTTTACACCCAAACATCTACCGGTTTCGGTCTTCGACCATCTTCATGGATGAAGGGTTAAAATGGTTTAAGCCACCGTATTGCATTGGTCATTACTTACAATGTGTAGCATATGCCATGAATGTAAATACATGACACAGGACTTCAAAAGCAAACATACATTCTAAATGTATATAGTGCAGTGTCGTATCGCTTGTGCACCGACTATGATACCACATTCAAACACGCTTAAACATTGATAACCTGCCATTGAGGCAGCAGTAAGCAACCTAACAACTGCGCCAGACACTTGTTGTCTTATATAGGTGTTGCCAACCACAGTGCCGTGTTTTGCCTGTTTCTCTGTATTTGAATGTGCATGCCTATACCAGTTTCTTTGATGCTTCAGTGTATATACACTCCTGGAAATTGAAATAAGAACACTGTGAATTCATTGTCCCAGGAAGGGGAAACTTTATTGACACATTCCTGGGGTCAGATACATCACATGATCACACTGACAGAACCACAGGCACATAGACACAGGCAACAGAGCATGCACAATGTCGGCACTAGTACAGTGTATATCCACCTTTCGCAGCAATGCAGGCTGCTATTCTCCCATGGAGACGATCGTAGAGATGCTGGATGTAGTCCTGTGGAACGGCTTGCCATGCCATTTCCACCTGGCGCCTCAGTTGGACCAGCGTTCGTGCTGGACGTGCAGACCGCGTGAGACGACGCTTCATCCAGTCCCAAACATGCTCAATGGGGGACAGATCCGGAGATCTTGCTGGCCAGGGTAGTTGACTTACACCTTCTAGAGCACGTTGGGTGGCACGGGATACATGCGGACGTGCATTGTCCTGTTGGAACAGCAAGTTCCCTTTCCAGTCTAGGAATGGTAGAACGATGGGTTCGATGACGGTTTAGATGTACCGTGCACTATTCAGTGTCCCCTCGACGATCACCAGAGGTGTACGGCCAGTGTAGGAGATCGCTCCCCACACCATGATGCCGGGTGTTGGCCCTGTGTGCCTCGGTCGTATGCAGTCCTGATTGTGGCGCTCACCTGCACGGCGCCAAACACGCATACGACCATCATTGGCACCAAGACAGAAGCGACTCTCATCGCTGAAGACGACATGTCTCCATTCGTCCCTCCATTCACGCCTGTCGCGACACCACTGGAGGCGGGCTGCACGATGTTGGGGCGTGAGCGGAAGACGGCCTAACGGTGTGCGGGACCGTAGCCCAGCTTCATGGAGACGGTTGCGAATGGTCCTCGCCGATACCCCAGGAGCAACAGTGTCCCTAATTTGCTGGGAAGTGGCGGTGCGGTCCCCTAGGGCACTGCGTAGGATCCTACGGTCTTGGCGTGCATCCGTGCGTCCCTGCGGTCCCGTCCCAGGTCGATGGGCACGTGCACCTTCCGCTGACCACTGGCGACAACATCGATGTACTGTGGAGACCTCATGCCCCACGTGTTGAGCAATTCGGCGGTACGTCCACCCGGCCTCCCGCATGCCCACAATACGCTCTCGCTCAAAGTCCGTCAACTGCACATACGGTTCACGTCCACGCTGTCGCGTCATGCTACCAGTGTTAAAGACTGCGATGGAGCTCCGTATGCCACGGTATACTGGCTGACACTGATGGCGGCGGTGCACAAATGCTGCGCAGCTAGCGCCATTCGACGGCCAACACCGCGGTTCCTGGTGTGTCCGCTGTGCCGTGCATGTGATCATTGCTTGTACAGCCCTCTCGCAGTGTCTGGAGCAAGTATGGTGGGTCTGACACACCGGTGTCTCAATGTGTTCTTTTTTCCATTTCCAGGAGTATATATATATATATATATATATATATATATATATATATATATATATATCCCAAATTGGTATATATATATATATATATATATATAATAACTACCCATTAATTCTATTCCTTGTAACAATTGCAAAAATGTGAAATAGTACTGAAATGTTCCAAATTTATATTTTTTGTGTACCATGAGTGTCCAATTAAGAATGAAATTTGACAACTATTTGTAGACATTTTTAGACAAAAATGGATCAGAATTATGAATGAATTGGGCCTCATGCTGATATGTTTTGAGGAGTGCCATGCATATTTAATCAGATTTTGGAATTGAGGAGGAGAAAACTTTTCTACTAGTGATTGCAACTTGAGAACATTGTCATGGTGGTGGACTGGAAACTGCAATGATATGCCCATACTAATTTTCTCTGTGAATGTTCTTTAAAATGCTTTCCATTGGTGGAAAACTTCTCTCAGTTCATTTATCATATGAGGTTGGATCTGAAGTCTCTCTACCTCCTAGTCAGGATGAGCTTGAAATGCAGCAATTAATGATTCATAACTAGTATAACTTGACAAGGGTGTAGGAGGAGGATGGCTTGTGTCCACGAAATGGAAGAGATGTGTGACACATTAAAAGTATTTTTCATCTTCAATTTTCCAGGTTTTGATGGGTTTACCCATAGTCCATCAGTGAAGAACATTAATATTTTCTCACGTAGTCGAAAATTTCCTTTCAATTCTTGAAGGCAAAAATATATGCACAGATAGCAATGAACCATCCACACTGATTATGGGCATTATGTGTGGATGTGTTGAGTGCAACTGTGAACTGTGCGGTCACCACTGTATAGTTTCTCCCTTCAGTGAAAACATCCTTTGAACTTCCATTCCTTTTTCAAAATTAGACTTAGGTGCAATGTAAATGCAAGATCCTGGAACCCTAAAAATGTTCTGCTGTGAGTTTGTAATAAAATCGTTGACCACTTAAGTTACAATCACTTCATTTTTGGTGTGTGTCTCAATAAAATTTTGTAATTTTTCCTGCCACAATTTTATGCCATCATTTTGAAGTGTCCTGTTCCACTATGAGAAGCCGTAAATTCTTTTGGACCTATATTGTTAGCAATATCTGGAGTGTAGTGGTGCCTGATGGTATTGCTGAATCTTACTGACCACCCTAGAAGCTTCTTCCTCTGTGTCATGCATCTATGGAATAATCAGAGACCTGCAATTTTCCACCTCATAATGCTGGTCCAGAAATCTGTGACCGAGTTTGTCATAGAATCAGTAGATCTACTGGTTGAAGTCTTCCAGTTAGATCTACGCTAAAGGACTTCAATCACCTCTGCAAATTGTAAGCTCTGCTTGCGCCTTGCAAGCAAGGCCGGCAGGCTTCATCAGTTCCACCAGCCACGTGGTGGACCTGATGATGGCCACAGAACCTAAGCAATTCAGGAGTCATTGATGCCGACATAAGCCACAACTTGAAGATGATGACACATTGCGCACTTGGTTGCTGCAGGCAGGGCTGCCGCCACATCTCGGGATGCATCCCCTCTGCAGACATATCAAGCTCACATTGCACCTCTTTCTAGCTCTGTCCTCTGTTCCCCTAAGGGGCTCCGTAAGGTGCCTAGCATTGTAATTCCCCCTGTTTGCCTGCCTGGACCCTGCTGATGGAGCAACCCTTTGTCCACTCGTAGGGCAAATGCGTGAGGGCAGATGGGCAGTCTCCACATTCGACCTCCACCTCTAGTAATGCGAACGAGTTGCACACTGCCAGTGACCTTGATGTGAGCACTGGTCCCTTCAGTTGGGTATGCTCTAAGGTGCCTCGGCAGCAGAACTCGGGGCTGAACTGAGTGTCGCTTGTGGTGCATTTTGCAATGCATCAGTCTCTCTGCCACCACTACACCCCAAGGCATTTTGCAGTGCGTCAGTCTCTATGCCACCACTACACCCCAAGGCAGCAGCCTGCAGATGGCTGAGCATGGCCAACAGCATCTTCACCTGTTAATGTTTCAATGTTTCAATGTTGATTGAACGAAATGAAGTAAACTTTTTGTTCTTGTGTGTGCCATTTTTATCATCATACATGCTGTCTATTAAGGACAAGTTTTTGTTAATGGCTGCCCTGTACAAGGGATGCACTGCTTATTCTCTCTGTACTCCTTATCACCTTGTAACAGTCAGTTTGGTATGAGGCTCCTTGCACTTCCCTATTGCAGCTCCAGAATGAATGTTTTAAAAAATCTTAACCCTTTGACAAGGATGTGCAGTAGGTGAAGGCACTACAAGTACAGAATATAGGCATGGCGCATTTCAGCTATGTGGCAGTCCACCACAGTCATAGCGTTAAACAAACACTGCATTTTGAGTCTCTTAACAACTCGGTTGTGTGACTAATGGAAAAACTTTAAACAAACAAAAGGACAAATCTCTTGGGGATCATTTCACGATTTTTTTTTTTTTTTTTTTCCCCTTTACAGGAAGCAGAAGAAAGTAAACATGTACATTATAATAATAGTTGCAGTATGCTATTACATATACAATACTGGTGACACAAGAAAGAGAAAATGTTGTTAAACAGAGGGTGGACAAATAAATATTATGATTTAAAAATATGTTATTAGTGTTAGCAAAAAATTTAATAGCAGGGAAAATAATGACAAATTAATGAAATTGCTAAAGCAGTTCCAAATTAAATGAAATGATATAGGAAAAAGAGAGAGAGGAAAGGGGTGGACAGAAAGGGGAGGGGAAGAAGGAAGACCATGGTTAATAAGGTGGAGAGGGACCAGTAAGGTCGTGAAAATGAAATTAAGGAAAATGCATTACTTAGTCGGGAGTGGAGGAAAGTAGAATATAGCATGAGGCTCTGGGTATGTGAAAGAAGAATGATGTTGAGGGAAGAGGAAATTAAGTGTGCTGAGCCAGGGCTATAAGGGAAGGGCTGAAAGAGTTACATTAACATGTCTCATTTGAGTGTAATTTATATGTTTTGTAACACTCTGGTTTCCTTTTTAAGGCATGTGCTTTGAAGAGAGTTACATCTGTTGCAAACCAGGAGGAATTTGTACCTGTGGAAGCATCTACAGATTATGATGATGATTTTTCTGCGGAGAGTGGTGAGCAGCCACAAGCCGACAGATCTAACGAAGAATCATCTCAGAGAGATGAAACAAACAGGGAGGACACTCAGCATGACAACCGTCGTGGAGAAGAAGGTATTTTCATGAAACGTGATAAAAATTTAAATCTGTACAATTTAAGATATTTATATTTTGGCTTAGGGGATTCAGATTAATGCTTTTTGTTTCATAATTTTGTGGACTTAAGCAGTGAAATTTTATTTGGATAGTTGCCATGCTGGCTTTATTACCCTACAGATATACAGTATAGCTTAGCATGAATTCAAAATGTTGTCATTTTTAAGTACAGATAAAATCACCAGTTTGTATTGTGATTTAAAGAAAATATCAAAAATGTGTTATTTGACAAATGCAACAAGATGACCATACAGGAAATTAAAGACAATTCCTTAAATAATGTCTTTTGTTGAAGAAAAAAAAAAAAAAAAAAAAAAAAGAGAGAGAGAGAGAGAGAGAGAGAGAGAGAGAGAGAGAGAGAGTTTCTTGCTTTCGGCCAATACAATGTACTGAGAGGTGGTGTTGCTACATCTGGTTGATATTGCAGAAACTGACTAAACTGATGGAAAATAGTTCATTACAGTATCAAGTTCTTGCACAGCTACAGAAAAACTTCTTGCAGGTGAATCCTCCTTTTCATCATCATTGTCGACACCTGTGCCATAATTTGTTTTATCTTGTCCGTTTACAAAAGAATCACAATCTCACTTATATCTATCTTGCATATGGAAGTCAAACTCCCATAGTGAGAAACAGCCCTACACATTGTCTCCTTTGCTAAAATATCTGTGATGAGTTTCCATTCTGTACAGAAATCTACTTCAACTGCAAATGGTTCTATACCAAGTCCAGAATTTACAAAACAGCTCAATGCTGTCTGTTCAGTCTCAACATAGTGTGTAGCCTGTAAAATGCTGATTTTCTTGACTCTCTTTCTCTCAAAGTATGAAATTCCGTTTTATGCAGCAATCAAAATTGCTTTCACAGCAAGGTGACTTGGGCTCTTATGATAGCACGAAAAACACAAAATTAATGTTCATGATAAATGAGATTGCCTTGTGGTGTAGAGTCATAAAAACAGTGTTTTTTGCTCTGCTCCAGTCTTGTCACCTAAACTGTTGGGCAGTCTTCCAAAAATGTCTGCAGTCATCTGTACATTACTATTACAGCTCGAGTGAAAGGTAGTGTTTACATAGTCTTATAGCATCTGATTGTAGAGTTTCCCATTATTTATTAATGGCCACAGCTTTTAATTTCTGTCAATAGCATCACTTTTTCTCTGCTCATTTTGCCCCCTTCACATATTTCCTATTTGAAAAGAATAGATTTCTGAGAGAACCAAACTGTAAAAAACCCCAGTGAAACAAAATGTTTGTATCATCAGTAACAAAATATTGTTCTTCCAGTATTCCACAGCGTCATATTTGCTACGTAAATCTGACTTTTTTTGAACTGATCTACCCTTTCATTCAGTGGTCTTAATCTTCAGTTCCAAACTGAAACATGGTTTCTTGCACCTTTTCCTGCAATAAATTGCCACCTGTAGAAATGTTTCATTCCCTGTTTTGTGGAACCTGTTTAGGAGAATGGAAGTCTCTGAGTGATGACTCACAAACATTTTTAGTTTTCAGAATGTTGAATATCAGTATTTGCAAATGCATTTCAGTAGACTGCATAAAAAAAGACGATGACAATTTGCATTGCTCTGCAATGGTAGTGAGTTTAAAATCATAACTGTCCTCAACATCAGGAATCCATATGTACAGAACAGTAAATTTTCTTCATTTACTGACATTATAATATCTCAGGTGCTGCATGACTGAACATTTTAATGAACAATAGACTGTGATAATGGTTTCATTTGTACCATAAAATTGTTTGATACTGCTGGACATTATTTTAGTTTAATTTTTCTTATATGTGCTGCATTTCAGAAAATGATTCCCATTTCCAAAAGAATTTTTTGATACATTATGGTGAGTTAAATATTGTACTGAATGTGTGAGCTGTTGCTTCATTGTTGAAAATTCATTGTAATATAAGCAAGTGAAAATTTGTAGTTACTGATGTCCTACAGATTTGCACCCTCGGAAATGTGTAAGAAATTTTACTTTACAGTATCCTTAGAACAAAAAGCAATAATGTTTTGCATTTTTGGGTTAGAATGAAGTTTCCACGATGATGCAGTGTAGCAGTTCACACACAGCAAGAATTAAATTTAAATTCTGGCTTAACGAAAAATACATTTGAAATTTTGATTGTCTCCTGAAACACATTGTACATGAATTAAATAAAAATTATGACTCACTGAAGCAAGTCTTTTTTATATTAAAAATGAAACTGTTGTTTCTAATAACAGATTTCGATAAACAGAATGTATTGCAGTCACACGATTATTTTTCAAGGCAACATCTGTGATATTAGATTATGTGGTTACATCACACAGTACATTCAGGTGTAGGCAGCAGGTTTTGTGTGTGTTTTTGCAATCTGATTGAGTCAAAAAAATCAATTTTTGCCATTGTTACTTGGTCTCGTCTCTCTCTCTCTCTCTCTCTCTCTCTCTCTCTCTCTCTCTCTCTCTCTCTGCTTAGTGCTTTGTTCCAACAGAAGGATGTTGATGAGTTTTGAAGTATTTCCAAATGCATTTATGCTGTACAAATATGAATATTTCATGTTCAAACCTTAATGTGCAGTTACCTGCAGAAACAAATAATTCATACCCTGATGATTGTGCAACTGTTTAATGTGGTCTTATTACTTCACAAAAATTGATGTAGGTCACTCTACTCCAGTTGAACTCACTGGGATGGAGTATGAAAATGTTGACCAAAACACCTATGACCTACCTTTCACCTGAAAGAATAAACTTCAGATACTGCCATTTGCTTTGAATATGACCTGTTGAAAAATGTAAAAGGAAACCCTTCCAGCCATGCTAGGAATTTTGAAAAATTTGGCTTTAATTTCTAAATTGTTTCATATTTATTTCTTAAAAGCAAAATTTCTCACCAAAGTCGTGTTTGTTAGAAACAAGTTTATGAATATTGTTCGTATGGCAGTAACACACAGACTGAAGGAACCAGTTGTCAAATCTGGGAATTTATTGAAAATGCATTTGTTCATTTGGAGTTTTACGATAGTTGAAAATACCATGAATTTTGGAACATGATAGATTTTCCATAATGGCACGTGTTCACATTTCAATAAACCAAGTGATAGCTATTAGTCTGCTGACCGAATTGAGCTGTAGTGTCAGTTAGCTCCGAGGAAGGACATTGTACAAAAACTTGACTGTACACGAACTGACTACCACTAATTCTTCCGTTGTTTGTATTCCTCTCAGAATTTTGGAAAGTTGCCAATGATCCATGTTTAAAATACTCCTTTATCTGTAACTTAAGCTTCAAGGGTAAATATTTCTGGTCGTGTGCTGAGATACTACACACATACATTGCCTTTATTTCTTGGTATTATTGAACTAATCCCATTGCAAGTTTTTCCATATCATATTAGTCACACCTAAACAAAGTAGACATGACTTGGGATGATGATCATACTACTACTACTACTACTACTACTACTACTACTACTTAAAGTAAAATAGCAGATCTCAGAAGTGTCTGCCAGTGACATTGATCTCCTGCTTATGAAACACTTTTCCTCTATCCATGATCTCAGTTCCTGCCATTTCTCCAGTTCTAAATTTTTGTCTACTTCAATTTTTTGCACCCCACTCCTCCTCCCCAACTATCTTTAGTGTTTCATTGTTATAGTTTACCCACTTACCTTTGGGTTGTATTTTCTGTTTTCCTTTCCTAGATTATTTGTTCTCTTTCTTTTTCACATTGTTTGTGTTTAATTTTTCCTTCTAGTTTTCGTACAGTATTTTAGTTTTTTGTTGTCCTTAACTATATGATTCTTCTTGCCTTGTTCGATTTATTTGTCCATCTTTGCCTAATCTACTCTTCTGTAGTCATGCTCTTCTACTCTTTTCTCAACTGCTTGTCTACTGTTTCTGCCATTCCTTAAGCTCTAGAGGTTCAACTGTTGTTCTTCCCAATGCTGATTTTCCTTCCCATACCTTCATTTAACATTATGTTCATGTTGTTTTCCCTCTCATAGCACTCAATGTAGATGCCAACTTTCATAGTCAGTCTTCTGTTTTCCTGCACTCACTGGTCACCATGCATCTGCCAGGCAGTTGACAGAATGTTTGTGTGATCGTCATGTTCCAGAATTTTCTTTTAATGTTACTTAAGATAACTATACTCATGATACTGGCACAACTGTGTGGGGACTTTTTATGAAGACTCTTAGCAGTGTAATTTGATCATCTTTCACCAAAACCATTTGTGACCTAATAAAGATGCATCAAAACTGCTGTGGTGGTTTCTGATTAATATTAGCAAGTAAAAGCTGTGGAGCTCAAGATGATGAACATCGATTTCTTCCCCATTTATTTTTATTCCTGTATGGTCATGCCATTTTCCTTGTAGATATTTTGCTGATAAACTAGATGTATAAAAACATCGTAGATGTTTCTATGTGTGCAGTGGTGAATGAATAATTGTGTTGGATGAAATCTGAAGCCTATTTGCTGAGGATGATTGATATTAATATGAAAATATTTAATTTTGAGTTTTAGCTGGGTCAGCCAAAAGAGCCATAGTTTCGCTTTTCTTTTACTCTTCCTTCGTTTGCTGTTATTTTCCAGATGAAGACAGTGAACCTATATTGGGTCTTTGGCTTGAGGAAACCCTGGCCCCTGAATCTTCAGTTGCTGCTTTGTCAGAAAGCAGTAGAGAGAAACAAGATGGACCAGGTGCAACTGGTACAGGAGGGACAGGTGGCCCATGTCACACACACATTCCATCAAAGGGACCTGATGCTGTAAGTGACTTCTAATGCCACAAAATATAACTGATATTATTTATTGGATTGTTGGCTCATTGATTTAAGCATGAAACTACAAATCCAAAGGTTCAGTATACAATATTGGTTGAGCTAGTTCACAGTCGAAGGAAGACAGGTCCTTCCCACCTCCAATAGGACTGTGCTAACTCTAGTGATGTTGCAGACATTGGAGGATACAAAATTGGGAGTATGTTTAATAATCGTGTGCTCCTATGATATGGACTAGTAGGTAGTACATATATTTAAACCTTACTTACACAAGTGGCAGCTTTCGTAAAGTCATGCGAATTCATTAGTATTTCTTGATATTATAGTAGCAATTTAATATGCAACAAAATATTCTCTCTTTTATGTTTACTGTAACTAGTTGGTTCCCCAGTCACAGCTGTTTTGTGATGTTTCTTATATTTTTCACTGCAATTAGCCCAACCACAGGTAGAGTTTTAGCTAAGATAGTTCTTATTAGTGTTCATTGCTTTATGCTTACAAGGATTTGTGAAAAGTTTTACCTTAATGTTTTCTCTTTCTTGTATTTGGTAATATTACACCTGATTATGGGCATCTGTTAGCCTGAAACTGGTCTTGATATTGAAAAAATAGAAGCTTTTTACAGCTGAAGTGATTTGTTTTCAAATTCACTAAAATGCTCAGTTGCGGATGTCCATTCAACAGGATTAACCTGTGACTACAGATGTGAAGCTACAGACGCAGAGTCAGATTGACTCCATATATTCTGTTTGTCTTTTACTCCTTACTATCACAACTTTTCTTTATTTTACGTATTATTAGGGGAGTTAAGAAGAATTAGAGAAGGAAGTTACCACATTTGGTAAATCAAAGCCTATTTAATACCAAAATATTCCTAAGGCATAAAAAGTGTTGCTAGTGTTATAAAAATATGCAGTTATCGGAGAGGAACTTCATATAATGAATCATTCATTCCTTAGAAAGCAGCAAGCATTCTTTGTCACTATATCACGTATAAATAATGAAAAAAATAAATAATGATAGTGTTTGTTCCTCTTCTTGACCAAGAATCTTCATGATTGATGATCTTACACCAGCGTGAATATGAGGATTAGTGGTTAAAAGATATTATGTTGTGTTTAAATAATTAAAATCTTTTCCTAAGGAAATAAGTTAAGCATGAGTCTTTACAGTTTTTTTGTTATACAATCAAAGATGTGGAGTTAAACTGACTCTGTAAAGTACCAGGTGATCAAAAAGTCAGTATAAATTTGAAAACTTAATAAACCATGGAATAATGTAGATATAGAGGTAAAAATTGACACACATGCTTGGAATGACATGGGGTTTTATTAGGGGGGGGGGGGGGGGGGGGGGGGGAACAGAGTTCACAAAATGCCCGGCAGATGGTGCTGGACAGCAAAACGTCAGTGACTGCGCATGACAATCATGTATAAAAGAAGCTGTAATGAGAGGGAGAATCAGATGCGCCAGCAGTCACAGCATGTTGACGTTACCTGAAAAGGTGCTTTTAGTGAAGCTTTATTATCAGAATGGGGAATGTGCTAGTTCAGTGTTACAATCCTATCGCCATAGGAAGGAGATTCGAACTGGTAAAGGTCCGTTGACAGATGCAGCTGTGGCGAGAATGATTCCGAAGTTCAAAGCCACGGGTTGTTTAGATGATAGACCCCGTAGTGGCCGACCAAGCACAAGGTGTAATGCTGCTGAGACAGTTCAGGAAGAGATGGAGACTGTAACGGGTTCGTGTGTGCACGGGGAAGTCGGCGTTCGTGCAGTCACACATCCTACCAGCATTCCATACACTACTGTTTGGTTGGCACTGAGGTGTACACTTCAATGCTATCTGTACAAAATCCATCGGCATCATGAACTGTTACCTGGCGATTTAGTGAAGCGGAGGGCATTTGCGGTGTGGGCATTTCAAAAGATGGCGGAAGGTGACAATTGGTTGAGTAACGTGTTGTGAACCAACGAAGCTCATTACACGCTCCGAGGGTCTGTCAACGCCCACAACTGTAGAATTTGGGCTACCAAAAATCCTAGAACTGTCGTGGAAACTCCATTGCACGACGAGAAAGTCACGGTATGGGTTGGATTTACCACATCTAGCGTTACCAGGCCTCTTTCCTTCGAGGAAATGCGTGATTCTGGTTTTGTAACTGCTACCATGACAGGTGAGAGGTATGCCAATATGTTACAGAATCGCATCATCCCCAGCCTGGCTGACAAACACCTACTGGAATGTACAATGTTTATGCAGGATGGTGCTCCACCCCATATTGCTAGATGCATGAAAGATCTCTTGGGCGCACCGTTTGGTGATTATCGTGTGCTCAGCCGCCACTTTCATCATGCTTGGCCTGCCAGGTCCCCAGACCTACGTCCGTGCGATTATTGGCTTTGGGGTTACCTGAAGTCGCAAGTGTATCGTGATCGGCCGACATCTCTAGGGATGCTGAAAGACAACATCAGACGACAATGCCTCACCATAACTCCGGACACGCTTTACAGTGCTGTTCACAACATTATTCCTCGACCACAGCTATTGTTTAGGAATGATGGTGGACATATTGAGCATTTCCTGTAAAGATCATCTTCTTTGCTTTGTCTTACTTTGTTATGCTAATTATTGCTGTTCTGATCAGATGAAGCACCATCTGTTGGGCATTTTTTGAACTTTTGTATTTTTTTGGTTCTAATAAAACCCCATGTCATTCCAAGCATGTGTGTCAATTTGTACCTCTCTATCTACATTATTCAGTTTTTAAAATTTATACTGACTTTTTGACCACCCTGTACCTCACTAAATTTAGCAACAAATAACCTACAAAGAAACAGGTACCGAACCTCATTGCTGCACAGTGCAGACTGAGAAAAGATTAATTTGAAGGTACTGATAGCATGGTGTGGTTGACGTAAGTACAGCAATATGAATCCGAGGAACAATGTGGAGTCAATATGACTCCCATCTGTAGATACTGGCTAATATGACAGTATTTGCTTTTTACTATTTGCGGGAATTAGTGCAATATTATTTGCTTTTCACTATTTGGGGGAATTAGTGCAATAGTATTTGTTCTCTCCGAGTTACTGACTTCATTACGCCAGTAGTCCACTTAATTTTGTATTTTGTTGCAATTTCCCTTCGCCTATGCATGATGATGATACTACATAATATTTCTTTTAGGCTACAAACAGAAAGTATGACTCATAGTGGTGCCACAGTGTATATATTTACTTTATAATTAAAAAGCCGCCGTATAAAATCTCTCCTCCTCGCCCTGGTCTTGGCCACACCCAAGCAACCGCACACTACATCCCCTTTCCCCACAAAAAAAAAAAAAAAAAAATAAATATGCGCGAACACACACACACACACACACACACACACACACACACACACACACACACACACACACACACAGAGAGAGAGAGAGAGAGAGAGAGAGAGAGAGAGAGAGAGAGAGAGAGAGAGAGAGAGAACCACTGTGTCTGCAAGATTACACACATGAAAAAGATGATGTGCACTGTTGAAGGAACCTACTTTTCCGTCATTCAAGATAACCCTGGTGGTGACAAAGCTATGGTTGGGGTGGCATTATTCTTTAGTAACACATACCACTTCTTACCTGTGTTCCACACAACTGGCTTGAAGGCAGTAGCTGTTGTCATTCTGCTGAAAATCACCGCTGCTAAGTGTGCTTCCCACCTAATTAACCACCTCCCCAGACGATTCCTACTTATTGAGGATTTTAAGGTACATCATGTGATGTGCTTTCGGGTTCTTACACATGTACCACAGGGGTCACTATTTTGAGAGCCTCATTGTATCAGAAGACACCATTTGTGAATAGGATTCAAGCAGCACATTTCAGATTCACCACAGGCACATTCCTGGTGATTGAGTGTATTTTCTGCCCCCCCCCCCCCCCCCTCCCTTACAGATAAGTGGAGGAGAGTGGGAAATGGACACTTGCTGGACTCAAATGATCACATCCCTTTCTGGATACATTTTCCAGACAGAAGAGACTCAAAAGGTAGTCGCCGAAATAGCTCAGCTTAGTTTACTGGAAACTGTTGCCAGTTAGTAAGTTTGAGCAGAGGGACAGCATCTAGGAGTGGGTGGATCATGTTAAAAGTGTGAGCGACTGTGCAGCTAAGGTATCTGTACCAAAGACCTTAGGACTCCCTAATGCCAACATTCAGTTAGGATCTCATGAGAAGCACTGTAAAGATTTAAGGTCAGACCATTAGGAGTGAACCTAACAGCCTTTTGGGTTGAGAAAGCAAAGGTATGGTCAACAATTAAACAGGAAGAGATTGTAGCAAGAGTTCATGAAATACATTCCACACCAGCCTCAAGAATATGGAAGTTGATAACGAGAGTTTCTAATAAAGTAAGTTTGACATTTTTTCCTGCCAGAATGATTTCTCAACCTGACACACACTATGTGATCAAAAGTATCTGGACACCCCCCAAAACATAAGTTTTTCATATTAGGTGCATTGTGCTTCCACCTATTGCCAGGTACTCCATATCAGCAACCTCAGTTGTCATTAGACATCATGAGAGAGCAGAATGGGCACTCCATGAAGCTCAAGGACTTCGAATGTGGTCAGGTGATTGGATGTCACTTGTGTCATACATCTGTACGCAAGATTTCCACACTCCTAAACACCTGTAGGTCCACTGTTTCCATGTGATAGTGAAGTGGAAACATGAAGGGACACGCAAAGCACAAAAGCGTACAGACCGACCTCGTCTGTTGACTGGCAGACACCGCCGACAGTTGAAGATGGATGTAATGTGTAGTAGGCAGACATCTATCCAGACCATCACACAGGAATTCTAAACTGCATCAGGATCCACTACAAGTACTATGACAGTTAGGTGGGAGGTGAGAAAATGGATTTCATGGACGAGTGGCTGTTCGTAAGCCACACATCATACTGGTAAATGTCAAATGACACTTCACTTGGTGTAAGGAGCGTAAACATTGCATGATTGAACAGTGGAAAAACGTCGTTTGGAGTGATGAACCGCGGTACACACTGTGCCAATCCAAAGATAGGGTGTGGGTATGGCGAATGCCCAGTGAATGCCATCTGCCAGTGTGTGTAGTGCCAACGGTAAAATTCAGAGGCAGTGGTGTTATGGTGTGGTTGTGTTTTTCATGGATGGGTCTTGCACCCCTTACTGTTTTGTGTGGCACTGTCACAGCAAAGGCCTACATCGATGTTTTAAGCACCTTCTTGCTCCCCACTGTTGAAGAGCAAGACGGCAGTTGCATCTTTCAACACGATCGAGCACCTGTTCATAATGCATGGCCTGTGACGGAGTGGTTACACAATAATAACATCCCTGTAATGGACTGGCCTGCAGAGTCCTGACTTGAATCCTATAGAAGACCTTTGGGATGTTTTGAAACGCCGACTTTGTCAGGCCTCACTGATGGAAATCGATACCTCTTCTCAGTGCAGCACTCCATGAAGAATGGGCTGCCATTCCCCAAGAAACCTTCCAGCACATGATTGAACATATTCCTGCAAGAATGGAGGCTGTCATGAAGGCTAAGAGTGAGCCAACACCATATTGAATTCCAGCATTGCTGATGGAGAGCACCATGAACGTGGAAGTCATTTTCAACAAGGTTTCTGGATACTTTTGATCACATAGTTTAGTACAGACATAATGTAACATCTAGTCACAAAAAAGAGCCTACATTCCTTCAGAAAGAAGCCCCAGGACAAGATGCTGTTATGTATAGCATGTTCAGATAATGGTATATGGTCATAGGGACTATGCCCTCATTCATGGAAGGAATCTTGTAATTGTACCTCTCCTAAAACTAGGAAAGGCATGTATGAGGGGACTTCGAAAAGTAAGTTACACTTGTTGTCCCATGCTAAGACTGCTGTGCAGCAAGAATATTGCATTGTCAGAAGCGTGTGCATGGTCAGAGTTTCCTGCAGACACAGTTCTGTTGTGGTATGGATATAGGTATGTCACATTGTAAGAGTGAAATGACATGGCAGGCGAAAATGTTATCCAAAGTTGAAGTATACGGGACAGTGTGATACTTGTGGGGAAGAGTATCTGAATTGCACACAGATTCACCATGAAATTCTGGTAATACAGTGGAATCTCATTAGTATGTTCCTCATGATTGTGTTTTCCTTCATGTTATGGCCAATTTTGGTGGTTCCAGTTCTTTAAATGCATGTTAAATGATTTGGTTTAATGCTTTCCCTCACCACTGTGTGTTTTCAAGTTTGGCGGTATTGGTGCTGTTTGGCTGCTACAACTTTTGCTGCTGAGAGTTCTGCGAGTGGTGGGAGTAAAATGTTTGCGGCCACGGGAAGCAGAAACGTAAATGGAGAGGTGTTGTTCAGTGCTGGCAACTTCATGAGTCATACGAAACTTTTGCTACTGTACAAATGTTTTGTATAGATTGGCAGTAGCTCTGTCTACTTCAGACTTTTGTAGCGACCAAACAGTAAACCAAATAGTGCTTAATTCAGTCAGTATTTACGAACTGGTCAAATATCCTCACATAAAATGTGTTCACATTATGTGAAAATTCATCATTTGTCCATCAACATAAAATATAATAGTCAGCAAATGATAAATAATTGCAGCAGCACATTTGAAAGGATGACGTTCCAAATGAAAACGAGTACATGACAGTCACTTTTACTGAAATGGTGGAAACAAGCTCTTGTTTCGAATATTCCAGTTGATGGCACTGTGCTTTGTGCTAAGGCAATATATTTGGCACAAAAGTTGGGACTCTCAGATTTTAAAACATCCAGTAGTTCTATCAGAAGGTTCAAAAAACAGATATAATTTAGTGTATAAATGTGTTGGAGGTGAGGCTGGAAGCATGAACATGACACTGTTCAGTCATGGAAAAATAAGTGTTCCATCAATCATAGAAAATTATAGTCCCAATGATGTTTTTCATGCCCACGAAATGGGTGTATTTTTTCACCTTGTGCTTGACAAAGTTCTTGAGTTTAAAGGAGGGAAATGCCATGGCAGAAAATTTGGTGCCACTAATAAGTGGAACGACAAAGGAGTCCAAGATGCTTGAAAAATGTGCAGCCATTTCCATGTAAATATATGTCTAATGTGAACTCATGGGTAATAACTACTGTGCTCGAACAATTCATGCTTGCCTAGGAGGCGAGGTTGTGTGTTAGGAACAGGAAAATCCTCCTGTTTATTGACCATTGTGCAGTGCACCCTAAGATATGTCGTACCTATGTAATATAAATTTAGTGTTTCTTCCTCCTAAGTATACAAGCCACATTCAGCAACTTGACCAAGGCATTATAAAATACTTGAAACAAAAATATACAATGTTACTTGTACAGCAGAGGCAGACCTGTCTTGATACTTCGATGAGAAAGGCTACAAACTTACATGCTATGCATATTGTAAGAGATGCTTGGAATGCTGTACAAAAAAAGCACAATATTGAGCTGCTTCAAGAAAGCTGGATTTTATTGGATACTTACAGAAGATGCAGGAATTGCAGCAAATGACAGTGAAAGAAGAAAAGACTGACTACCTGACCTACGATATTCATGTTTAATGTGATGGTGCTTCTGTCTGTCATTCCATCATACTTGATGGAGTCCTGCAGGAACAGATGGCAGAGATACGAGAAGAAAGTGAAGACAAGGATGAATCTGAACCTTTTCCAGTTGCTAAAATGTCAGAAGTTGTCGAAGCAATAGACACAGTTAAGCCTATGTTTTGCATTTTGCAGTCGTAGAAGTAGTGATGAATGTATTTACTATGCTGGACAATACACCATTAAAATTAATACAAAAGGAACAGTCAGCTCTTGATATATTTTTTAAACTTGTATCTTTTATCTTATTGTGTTATGTAATTAGGCTAATGTGATGTATGATATGATAGTAGTTTGTTGAAATGACAACCCCTATTCAGTTGCTATACTGATTCACTAATGGAGTGATGCTAAATGAATGACTTTGGTTTGTTTTTAGAAGTGTAATAAAAATTGCAATTTTAGCGTATTTTATTTTTTCTGCATCACATACCAGGTATGTACATATTTTGGATGGTGTAGGTTACATTCTTGTGCCACATGACATTACTACACTTTGGTTGGCTGAGGGCAGAAGTATACATGTCTGATATATAAAAAATATTGTATCATCTAGGATTTAGTCAGTCCTGCCGTATTTAACACATTTTTGCCTCTAGCATAGTAACAAGTAATTTTGAGAGTTTCTGGGTGCAATGTTCTGAATGTGTTCTTGAAAAGTGCATTTTGAATCATAATTTATTAAGGTGCCATGTCAGAAAGTGGGTGTTATGTGATGGCACATTACTCCAACTATGATACCCTTAATTCTGCATTTTCACTGACAAAAAATCGAATCACTACAAAAATATGTATGTTTTGGAAGTATGTTTTCATGCTTATGGCATTCAAAATGTGTGGTCCTTTCAAAAACGTGTTAATGAGATTCCACTGTTTATGGACCAAATGCAGTGTCGACTCCATCTGTCGTGAAATGGTTCCCACAATTTGATCAGGGCTGTACTGATGTGGGTGATACTGATCAGGAGGTAATGCTATAGACATAAAATCAAAAACTACAATTTCCAGGCATTCAGGGAATTGATTTGCAGCAGTCTCAGATTTTCTGACAGTGAGGATGTTCATACAGCAGTACTCAAATGGCTCTGTGACCAAGGAGTGGATTTCTGTCATTGAGAATTTGAGCAATTGGTATAATGTTCCAGCGATTGTTTACAGAGACTAATGACTACACTGAAAAACAGTGTTGTGATGTATCTGTGTCACTTATAAGTATTGTGCCTAATTCAATAAAAGCTACTTAGCCAGCCATAATAAAGTGTAACGTACTTCCACAAGCAGTTTTCTTAGCGCTGTCCTTATAAACGGCATAGAAACAACCCATGAACAGATAGTTAGTGACTACATCGATAGTACCTTGTAGAGTTATTCTTTGATATTGAAAAAGCATATGACACAGCCTGGAGGTCCAGCATACTCAGCCAGCTTCATAACTGGAGCTTCCATGGAAGATTGTTAATTTTATTGAATCTTTCCATACAGAGCAATCAGTTTATTACCAAATAGGAGAGCATGGTCAATAAATTTTTATATAGGAGAATGGTGTCCCTTAAGGGAGCATTTTAAGTGTAACCGTGTTCACCATTGCTATTATAGTAAAACTCCGTATTAACAAACCCGCTTTTAAGGAAATCCCACTTTTAAGGAATACTTTCATTGGTCCCGGCGAAAACACCATAAAAAACAGTGTTCCTGGAATTCGTTTTTAATGAATCGCTCTTTCTTTTAAATCCCACTTTTAAGGAATATGTGTGTTACAATTCGCAAATTAAAATACGGTCTGCAGCTGCACTTCTAGTTTTCGGACATTAAATCGTAACGTTAGGCTTTGATCATTTGCATTCTTAAAATCGATGTCCGCATTAGCTTTCGGATATTGGTCTCGTATCAATAGTTTTGAAGTTATCGTGATTGGTGAATGTTAAACTGATCATTTGAAAACACAATTCTTCCGCACTACTGCGCTCCAGCTGTTGTGTTTGACGTTATAAAGTGAAAGCGTTAAGTGTATACTGTAATTGTGTAGTCTACTTACAATACTGTTTTTGTACGTGTAATATGGCCAGCAAACGAAGAAAAGTGACGATACAGCAGAAGCTAACAATTAGGTGGGATTTTGAAGAGAATCGCAATGCCTGTATGAAATTATGCTACACTGCAAAGAAGTATGATTTGATGCCATCATCTTTGTGCAGAATAATAAAAAAAAGGAGGCTTTATTAAATTTAGAAGCACACGATTCGTGTTCATCAAAAAGGAAGAATACTTGTGAGTCGTCTTTCAAAGCCGTAGAAACTGCTCTTTTAGACTTGTTTCAGGGAATAAGAGCCGCAAATATTCCCATAGGTGGAAATGTGTTGCGCGGGAAGGTGCGAGAAATTGCACTGAGGATGGGATATGAGAACTTCAGTTCATCTGACGGGTGGCTAGATCATATTAAAAAACGCCACAATCTCTCAACCCAAAATTTAAGTGGAGAAAGTGCGACTGTGGATAATGAAAGTGTGGAGCAGTGGAGAAGTTATACTTTGCAACATCTGATTCAAAGGTATGATTCAAAAATATTTTTACTTCTGATGAGACTGGTGTATTTTATAACCTCCTTCCATCTAAAACACTTTCAATTAAGGGTGAAAAATTTCATGGGGGACAAAAAAGTAAAGAGAGAATGACAGCTTTATTGTGTGTGAACAGTGATGGAAGTGAAAAGTTGCCATCATTAATTATTGGTAAATTTAAAACTCTGAGGTGTTTTAAGAGCATAAAGACACTTCCGTGCAAATATGAGTTTAACAAAAATGCCTGGATGATGACAGATATTTTTATAAGATTTCTGAGGAGCTTGGACTCAAAAGATGGGTGCAGCAGGAAGAAAGATTGTACTGCTCATCCCAAAGATACCTCATTTTTAAGAAATATAAATGTTGTATGCCTTCCTGCTAACTGCACAAGTCACTTGCAACCACTGGACTTAGGCACAATCCATTCAGTTAAAGCTAAATATAGAATGGCTGTAGTGCAGAAATCAATTTCATTCGTGCAGAGGAAGCACGTTATGAAATTGAATATTTTACAGGCCATGCATATGTTTGTTAGCGCCTGGAATGCAGTCACACAGCAGACTGTCATAAACTGCTTTGCAAATGCTGGCTGTGGTGCAACATTGTTTGTGGAGGACAATATTCCTGAAGAAGATTTAAATGTTATAGATGTTCCTGAGACTGTGAAATTACAAGATTTTATTTCGTGTGATGATAATGTACTTACTTCTTCACCCACTATGGACACGAGTGAGCTGTTTGCTGCTGATATTGGCGACAAAACTGAAATTAGTGGTGACAGTGGTGGTGACGATGATGATGATGATGATGATGATGATGATGATGATGTGGACTCACCAACACCAAGTTTTTCTGCAGCTGTGGTAGGACTTGAGACTGTTAGATGGTATTTCTCATCCTTCGTTGTGGATGAGTCAGTTCTTAACAGTATTAACCAGCTGGAACAACAACTTCTAGGAGTACGCTGTGCTGGAAGGAAGCAGCAGACTACTCTTCTAGATTCTTTTTCATAAATAAAGACAGTATAGCAGTTTTATTCATTATTGTGTTATCTAATTCATTTAGTGCCATTGGCTAAATAAAATTTTCTCCTTTTAAATCAAGATACCAGTTGATGACTTTGATGTGACCTAACATCCAAAATATCTTTTGGGGAGGGGGGGGGGGGAGTATTATAAATATATCGAGTATTTTAAATTTGCCAAGAAACATTTTCATGTTCACTGTATTTTTGTATGCAGCACAAGGTTGAGCTTGTGATTATGGAGTATTTATATGTCCTAAATAGCCTAGGTTCCAATTTTGATTCTGGAATACATATTTAGTGCATTTTTTGGTCCCCTGAGATTTGTTAAAAAGGGGTTTTACTGTAGTAGCATACCAACAAAGTGAAGAGTAAAGTGAAAACTTATTTGTTTGTTGGTGATCTTATGCTTTACTTTTCCTCCTCCCATCACGCTTAACAACTTGTCAGTCACAGTTGACAAATCAGGAACTGAAATATTGTAAACAAAGGACAGGTTTTAAGTTTTCAGTGGATAAAACAGTATGTGTTTGTTTTAATTATATGTGTTACACTTTCAATAAGCCAGAACACCAATTTAATGATACCATTCTCCACTTTAATCAGTCTTTCAGGTTCCTGGAATGAAAGTAAATCTAATCTAATCTAAACCTGGGGCACATATTTCATCAAAGGCTCATGTGATTACCACTCTTTATGAACTTTTTAGTAAAAGCATTTAGCTTTAGGCATTTTAAAGTGTCTCAGTGGGTAGGTCCTATGTGCAGGCAGTTCCAAGCTACAACTATTTTGTAAAGCACTTGTCTCATCCAATATAGACCAAAGGTGTAACATTTATGGTTCAGCCCAACCTGCACGTTTACAAATGTTGTGTGCAGTACACCTCGTGGGTAACAGACTGACAAGAACAAGCCTGTCCCTAGCCTTTGTGCCAAAGCTAGTGAGCCACCACTTTCTATCTAGTTACAGCTCCTGACTGTGCAATGCGGTTTTAGAACTAAGTCAGTCAAATACTCTTTAACCCCCGCCACCATTGCTTAATCTCCAGCCACAGAAGTATACACAAGCTGCAGAACATTAAGGAGTTGGGCAAATCAGCATACATTATGTTGTATTTTAGTAAGTGGAGTGTGATAACATCTCAGTAACACATGGAGTGTTCATCATTGACAGTCAGTGACTGGAATCATCCTTAGTGTCGAACCATCACAGAAGACATAATACGATAGGTGTCAGTCAAATTAGGTTGCCACTTGAACATGTTATGAGGTGGAAACCAGACACACAAGCATTTGTAATGAGATATGCTGAGAGATTTAAACTATACACCAGACCAAGTTTGGGCCAAGACACCTATCTGACCCATGCCTTGTATAAATAATATTTTTACCGTGGAGCTATTCAGGCACAATTCATGATCCACATTCACAGTATCATTTCTGCCAGTAACAATATCCTATATTCCAAATAATTATAAAATTCTGACTAAAATCTGAATGGTTTCCATTTATTTACATTAGTTTTGTGGAACATCAATGATATGAAAGCCATTGATTGCATAACATGCAGGTTTTTTTTGTGACTGTTTTTGGGGATAAAATTTCCATAACCAGCAGCTTTACCTGTAAATAGATGTAGCACATTGTGCAGCTAATGTATTGTTTGAACAATAGTTCCAGCCTTTCTAATTATTGTTGTTGACTCTCTAGCACCCCACTGACTAGATTGATGTATTACGTACTATTCACTCCTAGATTACTATACTCTCATAAAACTTAAGATTGCAATTGGTATCTCATCACAGTTCCTGCCAATCTGGACACCTGAGTGACACATTCTCTTGAGTACCTTCGTAGCAAACAGTGTTGGTAACAATAGCTGAAATATTTATTGCCCAACTCCAGTGATTTTCTGACACTGGCACTGCTGTTGTAAATATTATGAATGTGTATGTGTATGCCTGTTTCCTGATTTCTTCATATTTGTTCCATCCCTTAGAATTTATTGCAGTATGGCATCTTGGGTTAAATATCAAGCAGTCGGTCAGAAGAGTGTTAGCTTATATCAGTTTGGCCCTTTTAGTGCAAATGTTGTCTTTTACTACTGAAATTAGTCCCATCCATATGATTTTGATTTTGACTCTAAGATACTGGGTCATTTGCTTGAAGAAGCTGATAAACATGCAGACAATGGGCAATTTAGAGACAAGAAAAATTTTCTGTGTCCAGATAACAGCGATGTAGACCCAGGCTTTAAAGGAGCAAATGATGAAAATGAGAAACTAGAAGAAGAATCCTTGGGTGAATGTGGAAGAAACACTGAGCTAGGTCTTGCTTAGATTCTAATAATAGCATCTAAAGCAGAATACTCTACTTGTTCTGTGTAAAATATTCTTGGAGTTGTCGTAATTATAATAATTTGTAACTAGGGTGAAATATAAATAATGACTTCTTTTCCAATAATATTTTGAACTGTAAAATTGTCATTATAGCGTATGAAACAGGATATTTTGTACTTATTTTGTATGTATCACCACTGGAAATTTAATAATTGTAATTAACTGGTGCATAACATATTTTGGCTAGATGTAGTGTAAAACATACAGCACCTTTAAAATTTTAAACATCTGTAGTATCATAACAATATTTGGTATATAAAATTATGGTTGGTCAGGGAATTTGTAGTTACCCCTTGAGCACCAAATGGGGAAAGTTACATTGCTACTAAACAATCTTAGATTTCACTAGTAGCAATGTAACTTTCCCCATTTGGTGCTCAAGGGGTAACTACAAATTCCCTGACCAACCATAATTTTATATACCAAATATTGTTATGATACCACAGATGTTTAAAATTTTAAAGGTGCTGTATGTTTTACACTACATCTAGCCAAGATTTGTTAAACATAGCAACTGTGCGATTTTCACATGAGATGTGTTTAATTTTGTAGAACTTGTGACTATCTCTAATAAAAATCGTCGGAATGTTTGTACAGGCATTCAGTAAAGGAATATACAACGTCAAGACAAAAGATTCTAAAATTATTCTTAAAATGACTTTATGCATTCGAATGAAGATAGTCACAAAACCAGTCTCCATACACACATCGAATAGACCTGAAGTCCAGAAATCCCATTGAATGGGCCAGTCTAATTCCTTATACAGTTTCATTGACTGTCAGTGTGTTCCTTAAACTAGGTAATGATGCTGTGTCCACAATGCTCTTTTTACATATTATTCAGACACATTGTGTCAGTGTATAACAGAGAACAACATTATTGCTTCTAGGACTTACTCAAATATATTTCTGTTTTGGTTTTTGAATTATCCACTTAACCATTTTCATATTTCTATGAGGGTACACACCTGGCATATTGTTAGTGAATAGTGTTCCAGTGAGCTATGCAGTAGTGTGATGGATATTGTTCATGGTTGTTGCTGCAAAGCTTTAAATATTATACAAAAGAAGTGACAAAATTTCAGTGACTTAACTGGTCTCATACAGATATGTATATAGACTGAAGCAGCAAGTGAAAATTTGTATGAAGGCTGGAAATTGAACCCACCTGTGGTTCAAATTTTAACTCACCTCTTCAGTCTATATACATTTAAATATGCTTGCAAAAACATGATACTTTAAGAAATTGTTTCCTGTATTTTTTTCAGTTCCTGTCATTGGGATTACAAATTATACGATTCCTCAACAAATACATGGTCAATGTAGAAACACCAAGGCCATTGGTACCCAGCATTCAGGAAGGAATTGGAGAGCAACAATTGGCCTCAATATGTGGTATAATTAGGGACTTGGATAGAGAGTCCAGCAAGAGCAGCACACAAGGTGAGTTCCGGTGTTGTTTTGTAGTTACATTTTCAAATAATGTCTGTTTATTTTCCACAATTTCCCATTGACATTATCACGACTTTCAACATTGATTTTTAAACACATTTCTACAAAAGTGCATCATATTCTTGCTTAAAGTCAACCTTGTAACAAAGCTGAAAATTCAGACTATGAGCAAAGTTGTTGATCATATAAGGTAGCATTAGGGCAGTAAGCAAGATTTTCATTGTTGGCATGTTGGGTCATGGCTGTGTTAATAGGTCTGCAGTGTTTGGAAAAACTTCCTTCTGCTCATTGTGTTGTATTAAAACAGCTGTAATTTAATTGCACAGTCGTTTATGTGGATTAACACGACTGTTGAAGATGACGGTCTCTGTAATAGGCATTCATGAATAGTTGTTACTTCCACATGAAATATGCTAATCTGCATTAAGCATGCAGTCTTAGGTTGGTACAACCCGATATCAGATGTAAGCGTTCCTCCTCAAGATGCTTTGTAACACAACAATAATTTCTGCCCTCTTTCTTGCCCAGAACCAACTGACCTCCTTATCATGCCTTATTGTTCTCTGTTTACGAAGACTGCCAACTTTAGTGTTTTATCAGTTTTGTGTTTCAAATTTTATGTAACATAATTTTGTAATGATTATCAATAATAAGTTTCACAGTAGGACACAAATATGTTTTTAATGTGGTTTAATGAAAGACTTCTACTTCTGTGCTTTATTTACACCATTGGACACAGTTGGACCGAAGAGGGAATCCCACATGCACGTTCGTGTGTGTCAGTGCTCAGCCACTGCCTTTGTGATTGATGCTTCGTATACTGTGGATGGCATGTAGAGCAGCTAACTGCTGTTAAAAAGAAACAAAAACAAATTAACTGATGTAATAACATTTCCCTTGAGACATAAGAGTCTCAACTACTAGTGACACGCTCTGGCTTCAGTATCTACGACTGGGTGACTCATCTGACTTAGCAGTAATAGATTATATACACATACCTTCCTTGTCAATCAGTCTATCAATTAGTGAAAATGGTTTAAAAATCCCTAAAGTAGTTTCTGACATTATCATTTACTTGGACAGAAAAACACAGTGGGAAGGCTGTAATTTACTAATATGTTCAGGCACATTACTGAAATAGTGTTTATTCAAGAAAATACCGAGAACAACGTTGTAATATGACAAAGCAAAGTTCCTGCATGATTATTGAATTCCAAAGCTGTTGATACTGTTCTTGCCACTGTCTCATAATATGTTCAGGTGTTCTACAACATGCATTGGCCTATGATATGAAATTCTCTTTCCATGCAAGAGCAGTGACAGGTACCCAGGTAATGGTGAGGCATTACTTGTGGATAAATTGTACCCAGAAGTAAGGTTGTGCAATAATCTCCTATTGAGTCATGTCCTGTCACAGAGCGAATGATTCGTGCACAGATAACTCACCAGATTTGACTTTCATTCTTTGCAGCAGGATAATTCTATTATATGTGGGATAGTGTGTAATGTGCAATATTGTTTTGTAATAAATCGCTCCAAAATACTATTTCAGTTCATGTGATGAGTTCTAATACAGAAGTTAAGAATTTTATCTCTGTAAATTAGTCTATACAGACTATTGATAGAATGAAAATGCTGAACATAGTGTGCTGATTTGCCCTTTTTCATCAATAATAATTCTCGCTATTCCTGATAGAAGTCAGGAGCTGCAATCATTTATATTGTTACTGCTGTGGAAGTCACCCTTCTTGATATCTAGCCAAAAATAGCATCACCATGACTGTGAGGAAATTAGCTTGACTGTTTTACAATTTTGGGTGTATTTAATATATATTGAAATTAATAGATATCAAATTCTAACGCCAGACTTACTTGTGATTGGGAGAAGTCGAGCTTGGGATTCTTGTCATGACCCCACTAAACATTGACCAGCTATAGAAATTACCATTGAAAGGGAACCCCAAGCCCACTAATTCAGTTGTTATGCAGGGTGCTGTTAATGGTGATCATACATTCCATTTGCAGAGAAATTTTGTGCCATGTTGTCATACTGACAGGCATTTTTGTGTGATGTTGAAGTAAGAATACTCATTCTGTATCATGCCAAATAAATTGACTACCTGAATTGTGGCATTTCATATTTATAGTGCGGTGGTGGTCATAAATTATGGCAGTGATATTTGCCAGCAAATTTTGTAACAGAGTGGGATGGGCAGTGGTTAACACACTGGACTGGCATTCAGGACGACGATGACTATTCAATTTGCCATCTGGCCATTTAAATTTCTGTTCTCTGTGATTGCCCTAAATTGATCCAGGCAAACAAAGAGTATGATTGATTTCCTTCTGCATCCTTTTGTAATCAGAGCTTGTTTGCATCTCCAATAATCATGCTGTCGGTGGAATTTTAAACTCCTTCCTTCTTTCATTCAGTAAATTTTGCACTGTTAGTGTATGCATGGTGTATGTGGAATGGATAACAAGAAGTCAGTACCCATTTTAGACAGGACCATTGTCATACAGAACCAAATAGTGTTGGTTATGGGGGCCAGGCATGGGTTCAGAATGTATAAAATGAAATTTCTGTACTTCTTCACAGTCCTAATCACTGACCTGATTGAACTCTGTGGCAGGTCAGGTAGGTGAACTACCGTGTAATTTAATCACCAAATGTCAGTCCTTTGATTTCCCCTGTGCCCGCTCTCTCCACCACCATGTCTTCCTGTTAGTTGAGAATACAGAGCAAGAGGTCTAGGTTTCATACTACTTGTCAGAATGAAACGGACTTCATTTGTATGAAATAAATTGTTAAAAAGAACAAACAGTTTCATGTACAATAGGTTTTTGGTAAATGAAACACTTTCAATGTGGATAAGATGCACTGTTGGTTGTCTTTTGAACTTCAGTGATGATGTTCCTAATTTTGAATTTTGAATTTCTCTAGTGCTGGCAGTGTTTTAATTGAAATTGATCATATGCAGATTTTTTCCCATGAGCCATGAGAAGAAGTTATCAATGAAGCAAGGCAGAGTTTCCTATTCCATGTCTCTCCATTCTGACAACTAAGAATACAAAGATTTTGGCAGATTTGCATGTTTATGAATAAAATACATTGGATTCAGTTGCTATAAATAACATCAGGTGTTGTGTTATAACTACCATGGAACATGACCATTACCTGCTTGACACTTGAATACAGAAGTCAAATCATGAGATGCACAAGGAAATGGACGAAAATCGTTTTTCCTCAAAAAAGTGTGTCATTAAAACATGCTTCTTTCTTGAGAGTTTGCTGGCTGCGGTGGCAGAGTGGTTCTAGGCGCTTCAGTCTGTAACCGCGCTACCGCTACGGTCGCAGGTTTTAATCCTGCCTCGGGCATGGATGTGCTCACTTCCACATCATTTGTCTTTTTTCTCCTGCCACTGCTGTTTGAGGAGATTTTTTTATCTATCAATACATTTTATTGTGTTTTCGAGTGGTGGTCTCTCTGCTTTCTGAAGTTTGTGGTTCAGAACTCTAACTTTAGGATTCTATGGAAGAGCATCACAATTTTTGATGCTGAAAACTAGGTCTCAGCGTCATGCCTATTATCTGTAGCATTTCACCATCTATGCAAGTTGACAGTCTACATAGATAAGGATAACGGAGATAACTATAAAATCTCAATGCAAAAGAATAGCCAGCAACATGTACAGTAAACATCTGCAAATATCCTAGCTAAACAATCTGAATTTTTGCACAGAAATACTCTTGTGCTTTAAGATGTCCACAGCACCTGTGGAAACCTTAGCAGCCAAATCTTTAATGTTGTGCCCATTGACCAGTCTGTTCTTGCATCCACAGAATTTTTGTGGTTGCTAAGCTTTTTATCTGGTGCAAATGATCTGTTCAGCATTTAAGCTCCCCCAACTGCAGGTAACGTGAGCCCCATTTTGAGCCATGATGGTGGCTTCGAGGAATTTCGCCAGGTCTAGTAGTAGCTTTGAGGATACATGGATGTGGCCGCTGTGTTTCGCTTTTGATGAAAAGGAGTGTGGTAACCATACTAACAATGACTTTTAATTTGCAACTGATGTAACTACAATAATGTAACCATGAACTGTTATTTGTGTAAAGAAGTTGGAATTTCCAGTGGACAGCCCCATTGTATGACATTTTTATGGCTTCACCATTGGTGTAGTAAATCTGATAATGTAATGGATACTCTAGGGGTGACATATTGTGAGTTATCCAAGGTGTCTGACTGTAGGAATAAAAACTTACTTTTGAAGAACTTATCTTAATGGGGCTGGTAGTGTGTAGCAGAATTTATCTGTGAAATTTGTATAAAGAAAAATACAAAATGGTAAATCAAGTAATTTATGTTAAGACCCTGTCTTATCTGTTATGTGGGGGACAGTGTGCTGGGTGTGCTCCGTGATGTTCAGTCATCACAGGTAACCTACTACACTCAAATGAGCTTCCATTGTATCTGAAGTAATAGGTAGATTTATTTACATTTTACAACTGTGCAAGCCTCTGGATTGTCAAAGAAACAGTTGTGAAATAACTGTAAATATATTTTTGTGAAACCTGTTCACATCTACATAAATACTCCGCAATCCTCTGTACGGCGCTTGCGGAGTTTACCCTGTACCACTACTAGTCGTTTCCTTTCCTGTTCCACTCACAAATAGAGTGAGGGAAAAATGATTGTCTATATGCCTCCTTATGAGCCCTAATTTCACATACCTTTATCTTTGTGGTCCTCATGTGCAATGCATGTTGAAGGCAATAGAATCATTCTGCAATCAGCTTCAAATGCTGGTTCTCTAAATTTTCTCAGTAGTGCTACTAGAAAAAAAAAAATTGTTGCCTCCCTTCCAGGGACTCCCATTTGAGTTCCTGAAGCATGTCCATAACACATGCATGTTGTGTGAATCAACCAGTAACAAATCTAACAGTCCGCCTCTGATTTGCTTCGATGTCTTCCTTTAATCTGACCTGCTACCTATACCAAACACTCCAGCAATACTCAAGAATAGATCACATTAGCATCCTATTCGTGGTTTCCTTTACAGATGAACCACACTTCCCTGGAGTTCTCCAACTGCAGTTGACCATTCACGTTCCCTACCACAATCCTCAGATGCTCATCCCATTTCATATGGCTTTTCAACATTACACCCAGATATTCAAATGATGTGACTGAGTCAAGCAGGACACAACTAATGCTGTACCTGAACATTATGGGTTTGTTTATCCTGCTCATCTGCTTTAACTTACATTTTTCCACGTATAGAACTATCTGACATTCATCACATCAACGAGAAATTTGATGTAAGTCATTTTGTATCTTCCTTTAGTCATAATAGCTGTCCTGTCACACTTCCCTGGTGCATTCCTGATTATATGCTTGTACCATGAGTGTAAAGTGCCTGACGTGCCGTAGGATCGTTAGCTCCGGGGTCTGGTGTGATGGATGTAGTAACTTCTTTCATTGGGGCGACTGTAGTGGCGTGGGAATTGGGAAAATGAGCGAGACTCATCAGTGGTTCTGTAGGCTATGCAGTAGAGATAGAAAGATTGTGGAACAGGAGGGGAAAATTGATGCCCTTCAGGCTGAGTTAGATGAGGCTAGGCGAGAACTGGGCAGGTTAAGGGGGGAGAAGGGTAAACAGGGGTGGGAAGTGGCAACAGGCATGAGGAACAGGCCAAGAAATTCTTCTGACAGCTTTGTTATTAATGTACAAAATAGGTTTGACCTGTTGCCTCAGTCAGAAACTGATGAGCCTCTCACAGAAGT
Organism: Schistocerca gregaria; assembly: GCF_023897955.1. NCBI lineage: Eukaryota > Metazoa > Arthropoda > Insecta > Orthoptera > Acrididae > Schistocerca > Schistocerca gregaria. The sequence goes on along the minus strand of NC_064931.1, from coordinate 504,870,424 downwards.
AGATGTAGACAGGGCTCAACAAGCTTTCAGCAGCAAATTGATTAAGAATGTAGGGAAGTCTGCAAAGAGAAAGAAAGTCTTGTTGCTAGGTAGTTCGCATGCTAGGGGTGTGGGCCAACTTCTGCAGGATGAATTAGGGTTGGGTTACCAGGTCACAAGTTTTTTCAAACCTAGTGCTGAACTTGGGCAGGTTACAGAGGATTTAGGTTCACTATGTAAAGGTTTTACTAAGGAAGACACCGTGGTTATTGTGGGTGGGCCGGGCAACAGTATTGACAGAGATCCGGGGTACAGCATAAAGTGTGACCTGGCAAAGATTGCATCGGCATCAAATCATACCAGTGTTGGGTTTGTGTCGGTTCTGGAGCGCCACGACCGACCTCATTTGACCTCTTCTGTCAGGAGAGTTAATTTGGAGTTGGAACGGCTACTTGGATCTGGTGCGGGGTCACACACTGGTGTGGTTCCTGTTGATTCACTCTGTAGGTGGGACTATACTAGACATGGCCTACACCTCAACAGGAAAGGGAAGGGTAAACTGGCTGGGCTGATAGCAGGAAATTTAAAGGGGGGAGGAACTACATCTCATGGTGGAAACTCTTTTTTAGTGTAAGATCAGTGTCCAGTGGGAAACTCAGCCAGGCAAGTACTAAAGATGTTAAAAAAGTTCAAGATACTCACAAAAGTAAAGTGAAAAATAATGTTAGTATATTTCATCAAAATATTGGGGGATTGAAGAATAAAATTGATGAGTTTCTGCTTTGTTTAGAAGATATAGAAACCAAGAATGTAATAGATATACTATGCCTGTCTGAGCATCACGTTGTCACTGATATGCAAAAGGTTAGCATCAATGGGTACAAATTAGCTGCACATGTAAGTAGAGATAATATGATGAGAGGAGGAGTTGCCATATATGTCAAAAGCTTCCACAGTGCAAAAAATTTAGAAACTAAAAATTTTTGTGTAGAGCAACATATGGAAGCATGTGCCACTGAACTTAAACTAAATGATGGCACTTTCATAATTGTAACAGTGTATAGGTCCCCCTCAGGGAATTTCCAGCTATTTCTAGAAAACTTGGATGCTTTGTTGTGCTATCTGTCAGACAGGGGGAAGCAAATTATCATTTGTGGGGATTTCAATGTTGATTCCCTGAAAGAGTGTAATAGGAAGAATGACCTTTTAGTATTACTCAGTTCTTTCAATTTGAGCTCCGTCATTGATTTTCCTACTCGGATAACAAAGAACAGCAGTACATTGATAGATAACTTTTTTATAGACCAAGATAAGTTTAAGGACATAAATGCTTATCCTGTTGAGAATGGTCTTTCAGATCATAGTGCACAGCTTGTTACAGTACATGACATAGCTCCATGCAGTATAATAAATCAGACTTTCAAAGCAGTGCGTTCAATTAACAATATAAATATTGCAAACTTTAGGGAAAGCCTACAGCAGCTAGACTGGGATGAAGTGTATAAGGAACCCGATGCAAACTTGAAATATAACTTATTTCACAATACATTTTTAAGGGTATTTGAAAATTGTTTTCCCAAGAAAATAGTTAAACATAATTCCAAGAAAACATATAAAAAACCTTGGCTAACTAAAGGAATAAGAATATCTTGCAACCGTAAAAGAAAACTGTATCTAACAGCAAGAGGGAGTACTGACCCCGAAATTGTTCAATATTATAAAAACTATTGTGCGGTACTAAGAAAAGTTATTAAAAAGTCCAGAAGCATGTGTATCATGTCTGAGATCAGTAACTCTGATGATAAAATTAAAGCAATTTGGAATATTATTGAAAGGGAAACAGGGCAACCAAGAGCACAGGAAGACTTTAGTGCAATAAAACTGAATGACAAGTGCACTAACAAACAATCAGAAATTGAAAATATTTTGAATAATCATTTTCTAAATGTTGTGGAGAAAATAGGATCTAGATCTTCACTAGAAGAGGCAAGGCTATTAATAGAAGAGGCCATACCTGCGCAGTTTGAAACAACTGTAATTCCACCAACCTCTCCTTCTGAAATCAGTAAAATAATAAACTCACTGAAAAGTAAAAGCTCTTACGGAATTGATGGCATTTCCAGCAAAGTACTTAAAGCTTGTTCCCCACAGATAAGTAGGATTCTCAGCCACGTATGTAATAGCTCTTTGGAGCAGGGTGTTTTCCCTGATAGACTGAAATATGCCATTGTAAAACCATTGCATAAAAAGTGGGATACGTCGGATGTCAACAACTACCGCCCAATCTCTCTTCTGACAGCTCTATCAAAAATTTTTGAGAAAGTAATGTATTCAAGAGTAGCCTCACATATTTGTAAAAATAAAGTACTAACAAAATGTCAGTTTGGTTTTCAGAAAGGCTTTTCAACAGAAAATACTATATATGCTTTCACTGATCAAATATTAAATGCTCTGAATAACCGGACATCACCCATTGGTATTTTTTGTGATCTCTCAAAGGCCTTTGATTGTGTAAGTCATGGAATTCTTTTAGATAAGCTAAATCATTACGGTTTTAGTGGGGCAGTGCACAAATGGTTTAATTCATACTTAACTGGAAGAATGCAGAAAGTTGAAATAAGTGGTTCGTGTAATGTTAAAACAACAGCTGATTCCTCAAACTGGGGTGCTATCAAGCACGGGGTCCCACAGGGTTCGGTCTTCGGTCCTTTACTGTTCTTGATATACATTAATGACTTACCATTCCACATTGATGAAGATGCAAAGTTAGTTCTTTTTGCTGATGATACAAGTATAGTAATAACATCCAAAAACCAAGAACTAAGTGATGTAATTGTAAATGATGTTTATCGCAAAATTATTAAGTGGTTCTCAGCAAACGGACTCTCTTTAAATTTTGATAAAACACAGTATATACATTTCCGTACAGTAAATGGCACAACTCCAGTAATAAATATAGAATTTGAACAGAAGTCTGTAGCTAAGGTAGAATTTTCAAAATTTTTAGGTGTGTCCATTGATGAGAGGTTAAACTGGAAGCAACACATTGATGGTCTGCTGAAACGTCTGAGTTCAGCTACGTATGCTATTAGGGTTATTCCAAATTTTGGTGATAAGAATCTCACTAAATTAGCTTACTATGCCTACTTTCATTCACTGCTTTCGTATGGCATCATATTCTGGGGTAATTCATCGTTGAGTAGAAAAGTATTCATTGCACAAAAACGTGTAATCAGAATAATTGCTGGAGCCCACCCACGGTCATCCTGCAGACATCTATTTAAGGATCTAGGGATCCTCACAGTAACCTCACAGTATATATATTCCCTTATGAAATTTGTTGATAATAATCCAACCCAATTCAAAAGTAATAGCAGTGTGCATAGCTATAACACCAGGAGAAAGGATGATCTTCACTATGCAGGGTTAAATCTGACTTTGGCACAGAAAGGGGTAAATTATGCTGCCACAAAAGTCTTTGGGCACCTACCAAACAGCATCAAAAGCCTGACAGATAGCCAACTAACATTTAAAAATAAATTAAAAGAATTTCTAGATGACAACTCCTTCTACTCATTGGCTGAATTTTTAGATATAAACTAAGTAAAAAAAAAAAAAAAAACTTAATCATTAGTGTCATGCAATATTTTGTGTAATGTAATTTCTTGTACAGACATCTTTTATTAACCTGACACGTTCCACATCATTACGAAGTGTCGTATTCATGATCTATGGAACAAGTATTACTCTAATCTAATCTAATCTGATGAACACTCGCCGTCGAGGGCATTATACTGGGACCTATTACTTAAGAAGTCTTCCACCACTCACATATCTTGGAAATTATTCCATATGCTCATACCTAATTTAACAGCCTCCAGTGGGATGCCATCTCAGATGCTTTCCAGAAATCTGGAAATATGGAATATACCTGTTGCCCTTCATCCATAGTTCGCAGTATGTCGTGTAAGGAAAGGACAAGCTTAGTTTTGCAGGAGTGATGCTTTCTAAAACTATTCTTATTTGTGGACATAAGATTCAGTCAAGAACATTTATTATATTCGAACTGAGAATGTGTTCAAGGATTCTGCAGCAAACCAATGTTAGAGATATTGGTCTGTAATTTTGCGGGTCCTTTCTTTTGCCCTTCTTATATACAGGAGTAACCTGCACTTTTCTGCAGTCACTTGTGACTGTGTGCTGGATGGTAGATCTGCAATAAATGCAAGCTAGGTAAGGGACCAATGCTGTAGAGTACTCTTTGAAAAAGCAAATTTGGATTCCATCCGAACCTAGTGACTCATTTGTTTTCAACTATTTTTAGTTGTTTCTCTACACCATTGATGCTTATTACTATGTTGTCCATACTGGAGTCTGCTTGATGTTCAAACAATGGTATGTTTGTACAATTTTCCAATGTCAATGATTTCTTAAACGTGAAATTTATTTTATTTTATTTTTTTCCTATCTTCAACTGCCACCATAGAGTGATCAAGAAGTAACTGGATGGAATCCTTAGGCCCACTTAGCAATTTTACATAGGTCCAGAATTTTCTCGTGTTCCCAGCCAGATCTTTGGCTAAGGTATGATGCTGGTAATTGCATGAAAATGACTTCCTGCAAATAAACGTTGCAACATTGATATGATACTTTACAATTGGCTTAATATTGAAAAAATATAAAATTTTCAGTGAATATTAATGTACCAAAGGGGATACACAAAATGTGAAGTTAACATATTTAGCATATTTTCATAATCTGATGAACCATTCTGTGCAACTATGAGGTATCTCTCTCTCTCTGTTTAAGAATATTGATGTAATTAACAAATACCGAACTTCTGACAGAAGTTATGAATCCCTTACTGTGTTTCAGTGGGTATGGAAAACATAGCTGTGAAATTGTTTGGTACACTAACCAAGGAAATCTCACTCTGCAGACATTTGAAGCATGTTTAAAAAGAAGGTTGGAGATGAGTTGTTTGGCAGGTGCAGATATAGTCAGTTTCATAATTTCCACTAGTAGATACAGAGCCATGTACAATGCTCAGGATGTCTACAAAAACTTGTAGGAACAGTAGCTCTCAGTCAGAGAGAATGTTTTTTTGTCTAGAAAAAGTGCCTGTTTTGACACTTTGTCTTTCAGTTGTGCAGCCCCATGTGAGACAGCTGAGATCAGTTTTGTCATTACATTACATTTAACTTGTTTGAATTTGTCTCAATTAAATCGGGTCAGGTCTGGGGTATCATATTATATTTTATGGTAATGTGGAATAAAACTACACAGCATGTACACTTTTATGTTTTTGGTATTAATGTACACAAAGTCAGACATAGCACCATTTTTAAACAAAACTCGTTTAATGAGCAGTACAGCACTGAAGAGAAGACAGTCCTATTAACATAATAAAATTAAATACATTGTAGGTTCTTTCCTCAAGTATCATTAGAATATTTTACAGAATGTTTTCAAAGTTTTTGCCCTGAAAATCATTAACAATTATCTCATAGCAGTTTTGTATACTCTGTTGATGAGATGAAGTTAAATATAATAATATTTTTAATTCTCTTGTTCTAACATTTCCTGCTGAATTCATAGTCAGTTATTTCAGAAACATTTTTCTGTAGTGTATCTTGTTTGACAACTCATACGTATTTTTTTCTGTCTAATTATAATGTTTTGGCCCATCAGTGTACATTTCTGCATGAGACGGTAAAGTTTACCTAGGGATCAGTGGTGTACTTCTGTGTTTTGTGCAGCAGTGTTGGCAACGCTCACTGGGGAAAAAGACATGTGTCAGCTGCATGGCTCTTCTCCACCATGGTGGTCTATGAGGAGGCTGGGCTTGTTTCATGCACTCTCTACAATCCTCCTCAGGCATTGTTTAAGTTACAGTCAACACACTGTAGAAATACATTGCGTCTGTTCTCACTTGTCATTAGTTAGATGAAACTATCAACCCAGATAATGATATCAGTGCTGCTGCTGATGATGATGATCATAATTAGAAGTAGTGATACTACAGATGGCTAGCCTATATAGTAAGAAAAAAAGGAAGCAAAGATAGTTGATGTAAACCATTACTTTTTGTTTATTTTATTTCTCTGTGTATTATTTTAATTTACAGTTGCAGTAAAACCCTACTTTTACACCTTTCAAGGTACTTGAAAGAATGTGGGAAAATGTAAAATGTGGGAAATAACTTTTTAAGTGTTAAAATTTACATATAGGATCCCTCCTTAAATTTTTGTAGTTTATGTATGATGTATGTACATAATAGGCGTCAAAATACTCATAAAGGACTAATTAATTATCTAATAAAGGTCATCGGCATTTTATGCTATGCTTAGTCACTTACATGTCATTTACCAAACTTCAGCACAACAAATCACACTAAAAATTAGGCATCGTGGAGAGAGCAACCTGAGCAGCTGTCATGTTGATTTATTGGCTTGCAAAGTGAAGATGCCATATAGCAGCTTTTGTATTTATGCTTGCAGCCTATTAAAATGCAATTAGTGTACGCTACATTAAAGATCTCTCCAAAAGATATCAGTTTTACTGTAACACGTCCTGCAATAAAGACGCCAATGGGTGAACGTAATACATTGAGTTTATGTAGTGGTTTTTGATTGTGTAATGGAAAGCACTTGAAAAATTGTTAAGTGCATTGCATGTAGCACTACACTGTAGATCAGTCTTTCATCATAGCCTTTATTTCACAGTCTTTGGCTTCACCAACTTGCAACCAAATTGCAACCTTCAAATCATTGTAGACCTCTGGCTATAACACAGATCAGTCTGTCACTGCAGCTAAAATTTTAGGGTGAGGGTGCCATATCACACTTCATAAAACATTATAAACCATTTTTTTAAGGAATTTTTCATCATGGTTTTCTAGTTCGTAAACACAGTGTACAGCTTTGATATCTACATTGGCAGCAGAAATATTGTTTATATTGTATTCACTGCTGCTTTTACAACTGTGATGGAGGGAACACCACTATAGTCATCACTATCACTTTCTGCACTATCATTGTTTTCCTGTATATGACAGTCAATCACATCTTTAACAGATTTGCTTTAAACAGTGAAAACATTTATTTCTCAGATCTTCTGTGTCAGATTCATTTACTTCATCTACTTGTATGAATCACACTTTTCGAAAGCATTTGGATTTGGTGGTCTCCTTAACCTCTGTCCATGCCTTGGTAATATAGTGCAAAGCAGCTAAAATTTATGCTTTAAAAGAGACTGGTTCTTTTCCAGTTTTTGTCAAAGTTAATGCCTTATGCACAATGGCTTTCCTGTAGTAGGTTTTGACACCATGGATAATAACCACTTCTCTTTACTGTGTTTCCCCCCATGACTATTTTCACCTTTGAACGCATGTGTTCTGTTTGGAAGGATGCTGAAAGACCAGTATCATATATATTGAAAATATCCTTCAGTTTATGTTGATTTATAAGTTGTTATAATCTGCCATTCACTAGCAGTTTTCAGATTTACACTGTCTCCTTTACAACATACAGTTTAGTACACTACATTATACCACATTTTGAACCTGTCACTCCCCGTATTAGGTGCGGAGAAATCCTGGATTCCAAGCACATTGGCCATGTTGAGCACCTTTTCACACATCACACTATTCATAGGGATGTTCAAAGCACTTGCTGTCTGAAACCAGTTCTTCTTAATTTCTTTCAGTTCTGTTTATTTAGAATAACCAAGATACTAATTTTTTTCATTTTAATTTGTTCCACAGTTATTTACAATTTCCACAGTGTTTTTTGTTTTCGGCAATGGTGTTCTGTGTAGACACAGATATTCCTAAACTCTGTGCTAATGCAATGCATGTTCCATGATGAACTTCGACTATTTCAAGAGAATTTTTACTTTCTCTTCCTGTATTTTCCATCTTAACATTGCAACAGGAAAATACTAAACTTCTGCTTGAAGGAAATAACAAACAACACCATACTTCGATCATTTATGCAAGGCTACACACAATGCTACACAATACACACAATTAACACTTGGCATGACAGTTGATGAGAGCAGCTGTGTGTCGATTGAAATTGAAAAAAGGGGGGGGGGGGGGGGGCTGGGGGTTGTGCAAGACACAGGTTAATGCAGTATGTACACATAATAACCAAATCACAAAACTGCTTCAATGCCTTTGCTTTAATTGTAAATACAAGTGTGTGGTGCACTATTCAAAAATTACTGTTTGGAGTTCTGCTGCAATAGCATATGCGACTTTCGCACTAGCATTCCATAGTTACTTCAGATTTATTACCTGTTATTAAACAGTCCAAATTTCACTTGATTGTAAATATGTTGTTATGCATGCCAAAATATGTTACTTAGTTTCTGAGCAACTTACGTATAATTTGCCACACACAATTGTGACATGCAGTTACGAAGGCCTGTTTTACTTCATCAAAGTAACTTGTCAGAACAGTCTTGCAAATGAGATATCATTATATATGTCCAGCTTTTACTATTACAGTGTCTTTGTCAACAGAGCCGCTGCATACACAACTTTAAACCATAGCGATAGATTCCAACTCGCTATTGTAGCTCATGCATACCTCTCCCATCTCCAGAATATGAGAACACACTCTTCTCTGACTGAGAACTGGTGGCAAATGAGTGTTTTTCGTTATTGCATGTAACTAAGAAAATCGCCCAAATGACCAGCCAGAACTGTTAATGTAATTAATGTTAATTGCCAAACCATTATTTCCAAATATTGACTATGCTTCAGACAACCATATCTTTACTTGTCTTTCATTTTTACAGAAGATCCTGCAGCTGAAACAATATATTCTACTTTGGAAGTGCTGTACAATCGTTTCTCAGGAGCTTTCTCACAATTCACACATAATATGGTGATGAGCCGCATTCTGACAGACACAATGCAGAAGCAGTTTCTAAATCTTCTGGTGAAGGATCACAGTAATCCCAGCACGTGGCCACTCTTACTGCATTGTCGCTCTTTGGCAGTTGTAGCGCAGGTGTGTACTATAAGTTCTATCAACAAAAAACACATTCGTGTGTGTGTGTGTGTGTGTGTGTGTGTGTGTGTTTTGAGCTGTTTGTTTTCATTGCATTTTGATGACAAATTCTATATCACTTTGAAATGATACGTGGATGAATAAATAAATAACTCCACTATCAGTTATCTGTCTTATTCACATTTAAAAACTGAGAGATTTTGGCTTTCACAAATATTCTTATGCAACTGTTATCATCATGTTTAAACAGATAAAAATAATAGTTATATCAGGCATGTGCAGTTTGTGACAATTACCACTTTACTTAAGTTTATGCACTCTAGTGTGTTCATTCCATCTAATATACTTCGTGCACATCCAAGTCCACCATTGCTGAAAAGTATATGTTTAAGTACCATAACCGAAATTCATAATTACTGTTAATTTGTCCTCCTTCCTAATTATGTATTACCTCTTTCATCTTATGCCCTGTTCTACCACTACTTCCTCATTCTTACATCCTTGCACCTCATCTTCTCCACCCTCACAGCTTCCCTCTTATCCCCCACTCCAGCCCCTGTCCCTGGTCCTGCCCTTTAGCTCATCTACACTCTCTTTCCCCTTTCTTTAATCTGTCTCTGCATTTCAGCTGTGTTACCTCTCCATGTTATGGACTGGGTATCCATTTTGACTCCCTTATGTCTTTCAATAATAATAATAATAATAATAATAATAATAATAATAATAATAATAATAATAATAATAATAATAATTAGTAGTAGTAGTAGTAGTAGTAGTATTACAGTGTTGATTATGTTGTCAGACTGAAAATATTTGTGTTTTAATTTTTTATTGTCATAATTATTAATGATAATTTGTTGTTGTTTTGTTTTTGAATTTTTAGATGATTATGTTAAAGCCTCTGCAGGAAAGAACAAATGCAGTATTAAATGTTTGGAAACGATTGATAAATACAATAGTAGAAAGTGTCACACGTCCAATTGGTGTGTATGAACCAGACTCTGAAGGTAAGATGTTTCAGTTTGCCACTATATGTCAATGTCTGACTTAAGAACATATTCCTTATGATTAATTCCTTATGATTAATCTGAACTGCTTGTAACTTTTCAATATTTGCAGATTTAAACATTGAACATGCTTATGTTCTCTTATATTTGTTTCACTCCCTGAACTTAATACCAAGGAAATCAGTTATGTTAATGACTGCCAGTGCAGCTATTCGTTGTGCTGATGCAGTCAAGCAGCAAATGAGTGACTTGCAAATCTTATATCTTTCAAGACTGATTCTTCTGTTTGAATATCAGCTGAAATATCTTTACGAAGCTCCACAGTCACTTTTGGAACGGGTAAGGCCCTGCTGACTGATTTAGTTAAACAGTAAACTTATTTCACCTTTCATTTGCAGGAGATCTGCTTATTTTAGTGTATTAGAAATTCTTGACTCTTTCATGCTTATAGGTTGACTGGATACTGTTTAGAGCACCAGCTGTTGTATATGATAATAGCAGAAATAAATCAGAGCATGCATTCATTGCTGCTGAAGTGGAAGCAACATTCCAAAGACTTGCAAACCAACAAGATAGCCAGTTCCGCCCAAGATTCTATTTCCTGACCATGCCAGAGGGAAGCAATCAAGATGTACCGAAACTGGATGGACTGGTAAGATATGAAGGGCTAAATATGTTACTTCAGCTGCTGTTTGTTCTTAAAGTTCACTGGAAGTCACATCTGTTTCCTCGAAAGACCACTTCCCTAGTAATGACAACATAATGCAACCTATGTATTAAGTCATTCTCTGTTACATTCTAGATATGACATTTGTTTTCAGGTAATGACCTTCTGTTTAGTACATTATATTGAGCTCTGCCTCTCAAGGAAAACCCATCTAATTTACTTTGTGGGGTCCTAGTGGAGGTGTGTTTTCCCTTAGAAACTCTGAACATTCTCTGTAAACACAGGAAAAATGCTTTCATTTGATGTAGTAGATGCCGTTTCAATTTATATTTTCCGTGTCAGTATGCAAACACTATCCTGCAGTGTGTGATGATGAGAGCATATCTGACGAGTAATTGTACATTACTGTTGTGGTCTGGCACATTGTGACTCACTGTATTACTGAATAATGTGATTCACACAATTATTTATTGAAGTTTCATGTGGGCTTTCCAAGACTGTTACTAGTTCTTGAAAATTTAATTAAAAATAATAATCAAATAGCACATGAAATTCACTACATCATCATGAAAATGCGCATGGGTCGTCCCCCCCCCCCTCCCGTTATATTACCCCTCAAATGTCATATAAATTAATTTGAACAGCAACAAAAAAATAAAAGATTAAAAAATAAAAGGTCCCAAGATTCGAACCATCACCTTGTCCACAACCTCTTGCATTGCGTGAACGCCAACATCTGGATCAGGATATTCTTTCTAGGCTATAAATAATATATACTCATGAAAGTGTACGTTTTCTTAATTCTAGAACTTGATCGCTGTTGCAGAACACTGTTAGTGTGTACCAGTGGACCATTTCTTCCAGCTCACCATAATTAGTGGATGATTAGATTGACAGCAATTTGTTGTTGTGGATTTCTTTCTTCTAACAGATTTGCATTTATTTCTACTATTTGTGATGGCCGCCGTAAATTGGGTTACTTGTTTGCTATCAATGCTGGCTTACTTTTTGCTAAAATAATACACATTTCTTGTTGTACATTATATCAATTAAGTGTTACAGTAGAGCGTCGATTATCCGAAGTAATTGGGGGACATGGGTGTTCAGAAAACTGGTTTGTTCGGATAATCGAACTGTACATGTTTATTTGCCAAAAAGAAGTACTGTACAGCTTCATAGTTTTACGGCTTGTTGATCCATCAGTAGAATCGAGCATAGCTATAAAATTTGCTATGCTCGTCTTTTGTTTTTTTTATATCCGTAATTGTCGACTTCCCCACCTTGTACTCATTGGATAAAGTGGTTGCAGATTCACGTTCTTCTAATCTTTCAATAATCTCGTACTTGTCTCTCATAGAAAGGACAGCACGTTTACGTTTAAGCATTTTGTATTGTCAAGTACACTTCTTCACGCAGCCCCACACAAGTGGTCGTAACAGAGAACAGAAGGTGACTGTTTGCACCGTGAGAAGCTGTTCTTGGGGGCGCGCAATCCTTCAAACTGCGTGGAGCAGCACACCTCAACTCTAAGCTAGTGCAGCTGTCGCTGTGAACAGCTTTGATACTGCCGCTACTTCTGCTGCCAGTGCCAAGCCGACGGAAGTGTGCTGATTGTTGAAACACAGTGACTGGCGGCTTGGCCGGTCAGCAGCACCTTGTGGAGGCCCCATTAGAAGCAATGTTCCACCAGCGGTGGCCCAGTGCAGCGACTACTGTGGGAAACTTGGTTTGGGAGTGAGGGGGATGATGGATGGTAGGGTAGGGTGGGAGAGTAACAGGTGCGAGCGAGTACACAGTTCGGTTAAGCTGTCGTTCGGTTGACCGACGTTCGGATAATCGACACTCTACTGTATTTTAAACCATCCTGACACATCAAAATTGATACAAAATATTGATATTTTTGTTTGTTTATAGGCATGTAACTTCATTGTTGGTTCACCTGGAAAGTGGAGTTATGACTCTCTTTTGAATTCAGTGATTGAAATTCTTAATGTAGCTGATCAAGTGTGTCCAGCAATGAAACGGGAGAAGGAAATGTCTGTTATTGGACATTGTTCAGTGAGATATTGCTTCACTGTCTGCTGGAGGTAGCTATACTAGATCAAATTCCTTGTTATAACTCTTACTAGGATTATTTTAAGTTAAAAGATGGTGAAAGGGATGATTGAAAGAACATTGTGGGGACAAGTAGAAAAATTAACATGGTGTTACGTAACCTGAGCCTTACTCTGTGGATCTCTTGAAGACTAGTCAGTGGGCTATGGAAATAATCAAGGACATACATTTCATTTAAGTGCAGTGCAAGTATGAAGTATTGTGGTGTTGCAGAACTGGTATTAGTTGTATTATAATGTAATACTTTAAGTTTGTATGTCATTGTGAAGACACTCTTCAATTGATGATGAGGAGTTGCCCAACAATGTTCTTTGGAGGTTATAGTCAATGTCATTTTCTTTCCTAATATTACCATCCTACATTGTACTACTGCAGGATGTTCCACTACTAACAACAAATACTTTTTATAATGTGTTACCCTGTAAGCAGCCCAAGTTTGCCGAAAATTGTTCCATAACTCATTATGGTCTAGAAGATCTAGAATAAACTTTGTTTTATCATTTTAACATGAAACTGATACTGTTTTTGATCATTCAAATAAAATTAACTTCCCTGGATCTGCTGTGTGTATACATAATATTTTACAATAATGTTTGATTTATTGATTCTAAATCCATCGTGTGTAGAGAGAGAGAGAGAGAGAGAGAGAGAGAGAGAGAGAGAACCTGTTGACAGTCCATTTTGAAGTCTGTTGCTAATAATGTTTCTCATCTTGGAAGTACTAAGATGGGCCAGTAATTGTTTACTTTTGCGTTATTTTATCTTTTCTTGATTTTCTTTTGTTACTCTTCAGGTTTTTTACTTGGTGTTTATATCATAAATAATTATATTTAATGTCAGGGTCCTGGCAAGACAGGATGCTTGGTGCTTGCAGCCATGAAAGGGTTAATGTAACACATCTTTGAATGCCATTGGTTTGCAATATTAAATTTAAAAGAATTTAATTATATTCTACTTCGTTTTACTAACCAGACTGTAATTAAGTTTAGCTGCTGCTTTTAACTGTTAGTTGAATGCAGGCAATAATGTACTTACATTACCATTTATTTTCTAAGATGATCAGTTGCAGAGATTGAATCTGATAGTTGATGTAATAAATCATGGTGATCTACATGGAAAATTGGAAGTGAGTTTTGTGTGTGTGTGTGTGTGTGTGTGTGTGTGTTTTACAGTGGTGTATCGTAAGATACATGAATGGAATGTAATCATCAGTTCACCTAAATGTGCACATCATTTGTCTTGACAAGCCTTCAGGGTTTCTCATTAGTACTGGAGGGAGGGGGGGGGGGAGGGGAGAGGGGGGGGGGTGGGAATTGATCCTAGCTATACTTAGTGCAACACATTTGTAACATATCTGTTATATTGTGTTGAAGTATAAAAAACTAATGATATTGTGTGTCACCTTTGTCTTCTCCATTTAAGTAGTAGCACATAAGCAGAAGATTTAATCATTTAAAAAGGGGAAAATGAATGATGGCATCAATTAAAATTGAAACAGCTCAATCTAATTGCTGGAACCAACAATCTCACTTATTGTCTGCTGTTTAGTATTCACTTGCACGTGAATGGTCAGTAGTAAACAGAAAATACGATAAGAAAATTAAAGCCCAATACAGTTTAATAAAGTCATTCAGTATTAAAAATGGTTGTCAAGACAAGTGTAGCAGACCTATAAGTCTGCTAGAGTGTGGCTAACTCATTATTGTTTAGTCATGTGGCCATGTTTCCCTTGAATTTCTCTCTTTTTTATCAAAAGTTTTAGACTGGATGATAATATTATTTTTGGCGTTTGAACCAATTTTGGGCTTGCAGTCGGTCGTCATCCAAAACATTCCACGATATTTCAGCTGGACACCTGCCAGTCATCTGCGGGTGAGCCATCAAAAACTGGTAAAGACATTCTCTGTTCTGCACTATATAACGTGCTGTCAGTATTCTGTGCATGCGTCAAAATAGTTTATATACGGACCGCACTACCCTGTTACAGCAGAGGCACTGCTGGAACTGCGGAACTCAGCTGTTATCTACTTTACTGCTTGCTGCAGTGATTGGCACACACTCATCTTTGATCACCGTAAATCATGGAGGTAACAGGGTTCCATCCACTGTCCAATTGGTAGCCACTATCGTGGTTCATCAGGTTTTCTGTTAGCCATATTTCTACAGATTATTTAACAATGGAGCCCCAAAAAACTGTTACTGTGGTCAGAATTGTCATCTTTACTCCATTGAATGTCCAGTGGAAATAAAACTATCATCGATAGTGGACTCGCTTGATTGCAAAAGACAATTGCAGCATTGATATTCAGTGCAGCATCCTTTCACAATGTGTGCTGTCTGACTTATGTCAGCTGCACTGCAGTGTCAAGGTATTTTGTAAATTCTGGTCTTATGCAGTAACAAATTGCCCTTAATTGAGCCCAGAAGATTTGTAAGCTTAAGTGGTGGGCCATAAAACCATTTTCACCTTTAATTTATGGATGATTTGTGCTATCATAAATTAAATGTGTCCCACAAAAGGAAGAAAATGTAAAGATTTTGCCAGCATGTTCTCATCTTGACCAAGTGTTATTTATTTTTTTAATTTTTTTTAAAATTTTATTATTATTATCATTATTATTTTTAAAGAGCTGCCCTGTTAATCTGCTGGGTAGAATACCCAATTTCCCTGAACGCTGTCTTTTATGTGGGCAAGCTCTTTAGATAAATTATCTACATCTGAGAAGTGTGAGCTCTGTGTGCGCGTGTTTTAAGCTCACGTATAGTTTGTGAAGGGTGATGACAACTCAGGACTTGTAAATACAAATCGATATGAGTGGGTTTAAGGCAAACTGTAGGCCCTATAGAGCCATCACTCATCCAAAACAGACAGACAACCTTCTTTGTCTGTTTCCATAGTTAACCGATTGTTGTTATGAATGATGCTGAGGTGATGAAGAAACTCTATTAATAATCTTTTCCATGAGACCACACTATAAAAATGTGGTTTCACGGCAGCTGATTCAAGTGTTCTCTCCTTGAAATCCTCCATAAAAAGGTTGGCCAGTAAGGGAGACAAAGGATGTCCATGGTCATGCCGTCAATCTGTTCAAAATATTCTTTGTTGAAAATAAAATAGTTCAAGGAAAGAGCATGCCGAAACGAACCAGTGACGTTCTTCATCTGAAACTTATTACTAATTTGTGCCAAAGAATTTGCAAGCGGGATTCTTGTAAAAATTCCACATCAAGGCTAACTAAACAATCCAGACTACTCAGAGACAGAGCCCTCAGGCTGTTGATACAGTCATCTGAGTTAAGGTCTGAGTGAAAAAGCCAGGCGTTTGGGTAAACTGTATGAGCTCCATTGTTCCTCACTGTTGGATGTGAAGGTAGACTGTGAGTTTTTGGAAGGCCATACAGTCTTCATGGTACACAAACATGTGGTCTTAACATCCTGATGCACTCTTGAGATTAGGAGGAGGAATTCTGGAGTGCAGACGTTTTCTGTTTCACACATCCTGTAAGGTCATAATCAGTACCTCCATAAGTAGAATCACTTAGTATTCCATATATCTTGTCATTGTACAAATTAAGAGGTAATTAAATGTTTGCTTTACTTTGTCAGCCTTCAGTACTACATCAGGATCCTTTTGTAGATTTCGTAGTACTGCGTTTTCTGCAGAGGCTGAGTTACTATTTTGAGGAACAGCTTTCAAAAAAGTGTGGCATGTTTCCTGTCTTATTTGTTTTGCAACATCCAAAGGAAGGTGTTGTATGGCTTCTTCAACACTACTCACAAAATTTTTTAAAGGTGGTGCTGTAGGTGTTTGTGCAAAATTGAATCACTTGCTTAATACATACAGTGGATCATCGTTCAAGTTTTTCTCTGTGAAATTGACAACAGAATGTCGAGCATTTACTGCTTGTTGTGATGTGTGGCAACAGGTGATCAGATTTTGATATAATTAGTAGTTTTGTGAATAGTGTTGAAAAAGCCATACAACACCATCTTTTGAAAGCTGTACTTACAGTTTTTCATTTTTTAATTATGTAAAATCTCTCTTTATGTGCTGTTGTTACTGTGTTTTGTGCACACTGAGCGCTTTGTCTTCATTTTATGAATATCAAGAGTAGTACACCATGAAATATGTTTCTGTAGCACAGTATATAATAATAAGTATGTTATAAATGTGTTATATGAAGCATAGTTACAGGATTAAACAGCTTTTATTTTTGTAAATTCCAGTATTAACAACACATTTTAGGGTATCTAAGCCACAAACATTTCTCTCAGATTATACTGATTAACTATGTTAGTTAATTGTCAGTTCCTTTCTTGACTCATTTATGGTGCTTAGGTTAGTTTTTGTGGATTGATATATTTATTTTGATGTAAATTATTTCACAAAATATGTGTTAACAATTTTATGGTATGCTTTCCCCTCTTCCTGCCTAGGCTGATTGTTTCCTTTCCTGTTTCACTGTGTAATGCTTTGCAGGCAATTGTAACTGCATTTCATAGAGATGAAGTGATGGATAATTCCATATACAGTGCAATATTTCGGTAGGAGACACCACATTTAACTTGGTTTTATAATCTCTGCAGCAGTGTAGTTCTCTGTTGTAATACAGGAAGCAAAAGGTTATTTACAACTTGTACAGAAACGAGGCAGAAGTTACAAGAGTCGAGGGGGCATGAAATGGAAGCATTGGTTGAGAATGGAGCGGGCAGGTTTGTATTGTAATCCCCATGTTGTTCAGTCTGTACATTGAGCAAGCAGTAAAGGAAAGCAAAGAAAAATTTGGAGAAGGAATCAAAATTCAGGGCAAAGATAAAAAAAACTTTGAGGTTTGCCAATGACATTATAATTCGGTTGGAGACGGCAGGTGATGCTAATGGAATTAGAGTAGGAAGTGGCACTCTAAAAGCAGCAGATGAGCTTTGCCATTTGGGAAGGAAAGTAACTGATGAAAGTCGAAGAAGAGGGGATATAACACATAGATTAGCAATGGCAAGAAAAGTGCTTTTGAAGAAGAGAAATTTGTTAACTTTGACTATAGGATTGTGTGTCAGGAAATTTTTGTTACAGCTTGACTAAAAGAGAGAGAGAGAGAGAGAGAGAGAGAGAGAGAGAGAGAGAGAGAGAGAGAGAGAGAGAGATGTTTGAGACATAAAGGGATCATCAGTTTGGTATTGGAAGGAAGTGTGGTGGGAGGGGAGGGGGGAGGGATAAAAATTGTAGAAGGAGATCAAGAGATAAATACAGCAAGGCAAGTGCAAATGGATGTAGGTTGCAGCAGTTATTTGCAGGTGAAGAAGTTTGCGTAGGATAGGGTAACGTGGAGAGCTGCAGCTGACCAGTCTTTGGACCGAAGACTGTAACAGACAACACATTGCATTTATTTTTATTGCAGTTTATGAATATAGCTGCTATGCAGGAGCATCTACACAAGAACAATCTACATAGGAAATATTGAATGTCTAATATGGTTAGCAATATTAAAATCCATGCACTAGGTCATGGAAGGTGTACTTCGTTGATTCCATGAGAAATGAAAATGTTCTGCTGACTTGTTTGATTCTTGCATTAAAGGTTATTTGTTCAATTCTGATCCTCCTGTATGGAGGGCATAGTAATAGTTAAACATGGTGCAGAGAAGCAACTGAAAGAGTTTAAAACAAATAAGCTGCCAGTTCTGCTTGCAATTCCCATTTGATTTTACAGGGAGTACTCTACAGCACTGCCCCTTAGGTTTGAACAACACACAAGTATTATGGAGATGTTTGGAGGAAGGTGATGTTCTTTTTGAACAACACTATTGAGAAAATTTAGAGAATTGGTATAATGATTCTGCTGCTGTCAACGCAAATTTTATGTATGGATTGCAAAGACAAGATAAGAGAGATTAGGGTTTGTACGGAAGCATATAGATGGTCATTTGTACGTAGTTCCATTTGCTAGTGGAACAGGAAAGAAAATGACTTAATAGTGGTAGAAGGCCCACCATGCACCATGTGGCTTGCAGAATATGCATGCCGTAGTAGATCACTGTTCATTTTTGCACGAGGACTTGGAAAATGTAATACATTTTGAAGTCTTTTGGCCTATTATTGCCTTCCAAAATAAGTCTATTTGAAATTAACTCACTCCCCCCCCCCTAAATCTCTCTCTCTCTCTCTCTCTCTCTCTCTCTCTCTCTCTGTGTGTGTGTGTATCTCTGTCTGTTTGTCTGTCTGTGTGTATGCATGTTGTTGTTTCCCTGTGGTGAATATTTTTTACCTAGTGCTGTTGTTTCCAGGATAGTTCAGATGCTGCCACCATCTATACAATTTATGGAGAGATTAACTAGAGCACAAGATAAATGTTGTGCTTCTCATGGACTTCACCATACGTTGTGGGCACCACGTTTGAGCGCACGGAACTTTAATACATGGATACTGGTATGATAAAATCCTCAATTTATTACAAGCAACCATTTTTTACCATTGCCTTAACTATAGTGCTGTTAATGATAATTTTGGCATGGAATTTGGGGAGGGGGGGGGGGGGAGAAGGAAGTTAATATCATTTTTGAGAGGTTAGCATTACACCATAAAAGGATCCTAGCTTAGAGCAGACAGTTTGTGTGTGTGGGCATGGGCATTGCTTTAGTGGCTTACATTAAAAGCAACCTTGACAATTATCACATAGTTTTATATCTGTATTGATCATGATGTTTTTGATAGTTTCCGAATTTCCACTTCCTCATTATTTTTATTTTATTTCCAGGAATACCTTCTGAAACAGACAGCAAATGGTCAAATTTTGGAAGATCTTATTCAAAATGTAAATGTAAACATGACTACAACAAAACTGGATATTTCACTTGTGAAAGAATTTATTGCAAGATTTACGCCAAAAGTCACTAATGCAAGTAAGTTATTCACGCAAAAAATCATTTGTGTGAGTTTTGGTAACCTTTTTTTTCTAATATACTTTTACATAATATACTTCTATATTTCATCTTTAATTTTACATTTCAACACACAATTGCTACATCTTGCCACTCCCTAGTTTTTGGTCAAGTCAGTCTGTCATTTAACCATATATTTTAACCTATACTGTTTAGTTTTTTTCCTTACAGTCTCTCACTAACATTTCTGTATCTCATTTCCCATAAACCATGGCCACTGTTACGTTATCTTTCTGGGTTTATGCTTGTTGGGCTCATTATAATTTTTCTTACATTCCTGTTTCTATTTGTACATTATTTATTCCTTTCTCAGTTCACTATATGCTTCTAGTTATGTTTTCTACCATTTCACTGCTTCTTGTCAGAGATCCTTTTGAAGATTTTTGTCTCTGATAAGTGTCTAGTTTCACATTCACTCATCTGCCTGCACATGTGCCTTCAGCTAACTCTCACAAAATGGAACCTTCCCAAATTTACATTGTACCATGTTTTAACTCTGCCCAGGTACCTAAGTAATTGCTTATGGTGTTATTAGTTATCATTTTCCTCAGATAGTCAGCCTTCTCAATGGTTTTTCCACTATGCTGTTTCTTAGATGTGTTAACAGTCCAAAATGGCGTCACTGTTTTAATGTCGCAGAGAATGTATAGTGACCAGAATAGTAAAAGACCAGGAATGACTCAAGTACCAGTAAAAAGAGGCTGACCTGCCAAGGGACTCGCAGTAAGTCTCCTGAGAGTAAACAAGTGGGAAACAAGGAGAGGAAGGCATACGATGGAGACAGCACACTAGAGTAAAAAGGCTAACAAGTAAACCCAATGATATGCTGGGAGAGCAGTACAGTAGTGCATAGAAACCTGACTGTCTGCAGAGCTGCTGTGCTGCTGGCTTTTAAGGACAGCTGCAGGTGCTCCTAGGCCAGCAAGAGGGCATGTTCTGGTGGTGGCACTTGCATCTATGACACCATTGTCTGCAAGAGGTGCAGCACGGTCTAGCAGCTGTTGTCGAGTTTCATACCCTGTGGTGGGCCTTCAAGTTCACCCAGCCAAGATACTAGATCCCGTCCCCCTTAAATGGGCACATAGGGCTGGAAGTGCTTTGGACAGTGCATGGGAAGGCGAACTGTTGCATGGGTGGAGTCTTGGCACAGAAACCCACTGGCCTGTAGAAAGGAACCAGGGCATCTGGCAATGTGCTGGGGCACTGTGGTGTGGGCAACAGTGTTGTGGGTGATGATGGACAAGAGGTTGAAGTGTGCTCTGAAACCACCACCTCTATGCCTACACCTACAGGAACTGCCTCTGGTGCTCTGGAGCACTATTGATAGCTGTGTGGCTGTGGGAGCAGGAAGGGCAGGCGTTCCAGGTCCGGCCAACTGTGCAACTGTGATACAATTGGTAGGCACAGGCAGAGATGGTTGATATGCTGGCTCTCCAAAACCCTTGGAGTGTCCATCATTGCAAGGCATCACCCATGGGTGGCAGCAACTGTAGCCTGCACCCATTAGCATTTTGCCCCATATTACCCTGCCCACAGAGCTGAACCCAGTAGAAAGCACCTGGAATGCTGAATCCATTATTTCGTGGGACAGGAGATGGAAAGTACACGGCTTCCACTCACTCATGGAGCAGTTATGCCTAGTTACAGTTGTGGACAAGGGTGGTCCTGTACGGGCTCAGTAAAATCGTGAGACAGATTTGGCGGTGGAAGTGCTCACCACCTTTAACGTTTGCTGTTTGTCTTCACATCATATGCTTTGCTACTCCATTGGAGGACGGGTAAATGGTGGGCTAAATAGGAGCTTCATGCCATTGGAGACACACAACTGTTCAGAAGCTGTCACTGTGACTTGAGGGCCCGTTGTCAGACACAGTGGTGCTGGCAAGAACTTGGATTCCTAGAATCTGAATGAGTGCATTGAGGGTGGCGTCAGTGATGGTGGACACCATGGTGACCACATAGGGGTAATTAGAATAAACGTCAATGACAAGGCCACATAGACAACAAAGTCCAGACGAATGCATACCCAGGGGGTAACAGGGTGGAGCCTTGGGCCTTGGGGTGAAAGGCTGGGGTGGAGCAACATAGTGCCAGGTGCAAGCAGAGCAGCTGCACATTATGACCTCAACATTCTTGTTCAATCCTGCTCAATAGGCATGGCACCTTGAAAGGGCTTTCATCTGTGGCATACCCCAATGCCCATGATGGAGGAGTTGCAAAATATGAGGGTGCAGGGTAAGCAGGGTGACAACATTGTGATTATACGCTGCTGTGTGAAGCAAGAGAGCATCAGATATGATTGACAGGTGGTGTGAGAGGGGAGCCCAGGCCCAGAGTTCTGGATCAGTAGACATGAAAAAATGTCAGCCACACATGGAGCACATTGTGCATGACACACCAGAAGATAGGATTGTGGCATGTGTCTGCAGCAGCGTGGATGTGTAATGGGAAATCCTTCCAAGCCATGCTGCCATTCAACATCAGTGTGGAAATGGGATACTTCTCATTGGTCAAGTGTAAGGTCTGCTCCTGAGGGCAGTTAAGAGACAGAATCCACTTCTGCATGTTGTGCTGTAGACTTATACTTATTGGTGTAATTTTAGGAGCTGAGCAAAAGTGCCCAACACTGGAGCCATCTAGCTGTCCACTCGGGAAACCGAGAGTAGAGTCTAAAGACTGCTACCAATGGTATGCGGTCTGTCATGAACGTAAACTTAGTCCTGGAAAGGTAAACATAGAACTCACTAAAGATATATTTTTGAATCTGGAAGTAGCTCTTTTCAGCAGGTGTCAGGGACTCTGGCGCAGTACTGTTATCACTCCTATGAGCCAGCACTGCAAAAGTGTCATAAGGGGAAGTATCAGCAGCCAAAACCAGGGGACATATGAGAATAGTGACCAAGGCAGAGCGCTGAGCATAGCAGATGCTTCAGTTGTGTGATGGATTCCTTCTTTGTTGAGAAAGTGTTCTAGGCATTCCACCTGCTCCTGAAAAAAAGAGCATTTTTATAGGCTGCACTTGAGCCCTGCTTTACACAAAATATTAGGGAGGGCACATAGGGTCCGCTAGTGATTCTGAGACAAAGTGCTCATGACAATTGAGTCGTCAAAGTAATTGGTACATGCGATGGTAGAACCTACTAACTGTTCCAGGTATCTCTGGAAGATTGCTGGTGTGGAAGAGATCTCAAAGGATAAGTGCTCATATTTGTATATTCTAAAGGGAGTGTTGATGACTGTAATGTGTTGTCATTCCTCATCCAGTGTGATATGCAAATAGGAGTCAGCAGGATCTTAAAAAAATATTAATCTCCAACAAACTTTATGAGGTGGTCCTGTGGGCATTGTATTGGTTAGATTTCCACATGCGGCTGCGCATTGATTGCCAATTTAAAACCTCTGCATAGCCGGATGGAGCCATTGGGATCCTTTACACAAATGTGGCCAAAGCACTGATTTTTACACGTTAAATAACCCTAGCTTCGTGGGGATGAAAGAGTGCCTGCTTAATGGCTGTCTATAGGGAGACAGGAATAGGATGAGCTCATTAGAAATGGGGCACTGCATCTAGTGTTAAGGAGAAATGAGTCTCTAGATGTGTGGTACACCTCAGGCCAGGTTTAAAAAAGGCATGAATGCAGAGTTCGTAGAGTTTCTGGAAGGAAACTATATCAGAGACGACCTGAACCTCATCAGTGATGGAAATCCAAACTGTGACAAGACAACCAGACCGAAAATGGTGCCAGCAGAGTGACTATTGACCACAAACAGTGTTACTGTTCGTGTGGCATATCTTCAGGCCATGATGATCGTGAATTGACCACGGAGAGGAATCGAACAGTCACCATATGCAACCAGTGCACAGGAAGACAGGTCCAAGTAGGGGAACACTGATGAGCATATATTTGGAGGTTTATCAAGGATTCACAATTGTTAGATTGCTAAACAACTTAATAGCAGAAGGATCACCATGAGAAACAGCCACCTGAAGTCCATTTTTAGTTTCTTGGCACTTGTGGGGACTGGGATCTAACTGTCTCAATGCTTTATCATGGACTGTTCAGAGATGCCCATGTCTCGCACACAATGGTTGCAGTGCACCCAACATTCTGGACAGTCTGCATGTGAGTGTCCCATGAAGCAGTCGGGGCCACAATGGGAGACCCTGCTGCATACTGGCTGTTCAGAGGCCATTGACATGTCTGAAAGTGAAGAATCATAATTCCGCCTTTGGGTAAAAGACTTAAAGATTATTCCACCCCCAAGGCAGTAGCTGGATCCTGTAACCTGGGGACAAGCCATGAGGCATTTGTTTGCTGCCTGTGCAATCTCAAAAGCGTGCACAGTTTTCAAGATATCGTACAAGGAAAGGTTGTCCACTTTCAGATTTGCAGTGCGTACTTTCAGCTGGGGAGGTATTTGGATCACTAAATTGTCAATCAAAGAATCTGCATATGAGGTTTTACAAGTCAGGTTCACGATAGTGAAATCTCAACGTTGAATCAACCTTTGCAAATCCATTGTCCACATTGTTAGGGGCTCTGCATTCGTTTGCTGGGCACGAGCTTGCCAACCCTAGGGCTCTGGAGCTGAGGACTGGTAAGTGTTGCTAGTCCTCTGTCACCTTAAGCTCTGGGCATGCTTCAGTGACCACCTGGATTGTGAGGATTGTAAAAACCTCTATAAAAAGCTCTTCAATCTCTAGGTGTGCTGCGTGCTGATGAGATGCATGACCGTTGAGATGGAAAGTCATTAGTGGGCAACCTCTGAAGAATCTGCCACAACTCAGTTTTATTGGGTTTACCTAGGCATGCCAGGGGGGGGGGGTGTCTCTGTTCTAGGTGGATCTTTATTTCCCTAGCTGCTCACAGGACTGAGATGGATCCTTCAAAATTTTCTCTTCATCCACCAAGTGGAAAGGGTGGGCCACTGGTAGGCTCCAACCCTCAATCTAACAAGTGAGCTCATGTAGCCAGTCTTCCAGATGCAAGATATTTGCAGATTTCTTCTGTCAATAGTAACAGAATGAATGCTACTGGTCAGAATGTGTTTTTGGTCATGAAATGCAAGGAGAGCAACTTTGAGAAGGTCTTACTTTTTAAATTCAGAAAGGTTAAGACAGCATTACAAGGACATTGAAATCAGTCAAGAGATTGCATAGTGGCACCCTATTGGTTGAAACTGCTAGTTTCAACATGTCACCAACTTCCGGAAAGCTAAGTGGCTTGGGGAACGGAGCTCCACGACACCTTGAATTACAGCAAAGGTGTTGTGTTGAGGTCTGGTCGACATTCCCAAGGAGGAAATGAAAGATGAAATGGCTCAAGGAGGAGTCGTTGATGTGGAAAAATAATTTGAAAAGGGCGGATGGGGATCTCGTACAATCTGACACATTCATCTTTACCTTCAATAGCACAAAACTCCAAAGCATATCAAGGCAGCTTTTCTTCGCCTAAGCATGCAGCCCTACGTCCCCAACGCAATGTGCTGATTTACATGCCAATGGGCACACCATCCTAGGATGTAAAGAAGGAGCCACTTGTGACAAATGTGACAAGGCCACCCATGATGAAGTTGGTTGCTTCTCTCTTCCAAAGTGTGTAAATTGCTCTAGGGATCACCCATTCTGGAGTGGAGAATGCAGGATCTTCATTGAAGAAAGGAAGAAAAAAGGAAATTAAAACATTGAAACGCGTCCCATATGGTGAGGCCAAGAAGATATATAAGGCCACATAGCCTCCCACATTCACTACATCTTTAGCTTCGACCCTTAAAAATCCTATTTTGACAACCAACACTTCTACACAAATGGAGTTTGCTAGTATCAGCAGTAGTACCTGCATTTGTCAGTGCACTTGTCAAGCTGCATTCGTTTCAGAGCCCATAGTACTCCTGAGAACATCAGTTAAAGCCACAGTTGCCACCATTGTTGAGCTCCACGTACCTGTAAAGTTTGTCTGGCAAAAAAAGTCTGGCTTTGCCTCCATCGCTGCTGTGGAATCTCCTGAAAAGCCCTCTCAGACTGAAAAAGCAAATGAGAAACTTCCACCACAGGCGAAAACAGGTCATGTCAACGTCATTCAACTTGATGATTCTGCTGCTTCTACCTCAGAGGCAATGGATTGCAAAGTCTGTCCAGGGCAACCATCTTGCGCCTAGGCTGAATCTCTACCTGTTGTGGGCTCCCCACCCCAGTGGAAAGACAGTGTGAAAGTGCAAACCCCATGATAAATGGCTTGCATACTACAGTACAACATAATTGGGTTCAGGACTCATGTGGAGGAACTGAAACTCCTGACACAAGCATACCCCATGTGCTTGTGTTTACAGAAAACATGTTTCAAACCTACTGATGCCCTTATGTGACAGGGCTATACCCTCCACTGATAGGATGACCTGACTGGGGGGAAGAGCCAAGGGAGGGATTGTTGTGTTTGTCAATAACACACACCAATCTGCTGCTATCTCCTTGGTTACTGACCTCCAAGCAGTAGCTGCTGCTGTTCATGTAGGTCAGAAGATCACTATCTGCTTCCTGTATTTAGCTCCACAGATGCGATAGACCCTGAGGCTCTCACAGGCCCTACTGCACAACTCCTCCACCTGTTTCTCCTCATGGGTGATTTCAATGTCCATAATGTATTATGGGCCTTGAACTTTACTTGTCCCATATGTCATGTTTTGGAGAACTTCACGGTGTCTCAGGAATTGTGCAGTGGGCATTTCTCAGCTGCTGCTAGGTCGTCGTCAGCCATCAACCTCTCTTTCTCCCCTCCAGCCCTTGCTGATGCAGCACAGTCTGAAGCAACTGATGATCTTCATTCCAGTGACCGCTTCCCTCTGAAGACTAAGGACTCTCATGGATATGATGGAGTGTCTAGCAGAATATTAAAGTACTGTACTGCACATGTTAGGCCTGTATTTAGCCATATTTGTGATTTTTCCTTTAGGGATGGTCAGTTTCCTGAATGATTACAGTACTCAGTAGTAAAGCCACTTTATAAAAAAGGAGGAAGGGACAATGTAGACAATTTTAGACCTATTTCTATGCCAACATTGTTTGCTGAAGTTATAAAATGATCAATTGTCCTTACATACACAACCTTTTTAATATCACGTGATTTGCTATCAAATGTACAGTTCAGCTTTAGAAGTTGTTTAGCAACTGAAAATACTATATTCTCTTTTCTCTGTGAAGTGCTAGCTGGGTTAAACAAAAGGTTTTGAACACTAGGCATATTTTTTGATTTAACTAAGGCATTTGATTGTCTTGGTCACAAAACATGTCTCCAGAAGTTGGACCATTATGGAATACGGGAAGTATCTCACAATTGGTTCACCTCTTACTTTAGCAACAGACAGCAAAAGGTTATTTTTAACAATGTTGAGAATGGCTGTGATGTGGGGTCTGAGTGAGGTACAATCAAGTGGGAGGTGCTGCAGGGATCAGTGGTTGGAGCCACTCGTGTTCCTCATTTGTATAAGTGATATGCCCTCTAGTATTATGGGTAACTCTAAAATATTTCTGTTTGCTGATGACTTTGTAAGGGACGTTGTGTGCAACATTGGCTCGGTTTCAAATAGTGCAGTTCATGGCTTGTAGAAAATAAACTAACGCTAAATCACAGTAACACTCAGTTTTTACAGTTTCGAGCACACAATTCAACAAAACCTGATGTTTTAATTTCACAGAATTGGCATATGGTTAGTGAAACTGAACAGTTCAAATTTCCAGGTGTTTCAGATAGATAGTAAACTTTCGTGGAAAGCCCACATTCAGGATCTTGTTCAAAGACTTAATGCAGCCATTTTTACTATTTGGTGTCTGGAGGGAGTGATCATTCGACATGAAAATTAGTCTACTTTGCTTATTTTCATTCACTTATGTCTTATGGTATTATATTTTGGAGTAACTCTTCCCATTTTAAAAGGATATTTTTGGCTTAGAAACGGGTGGTTCGGGCAATAAGTGGTGTAAGTTCACGAACCTCTTGCCAACCTCTGTTCACGAGTCTTAAGTATTTTGACATTTGCCTCAATATATGTATATGTAGTATTTGACTGCAACAATCACATCTCCTCAAACATGAACACAACTTGATTCAAGAATGTAGCCAACTTCTTTAGCAAGAAAAATGTCTCTGAGGAAACCCAAGAAAGGAAAAGCATCTCTTTGAGAGTTTTGTTGGAAACCTAAAAGTGGCAAAGTAATGTTTGAACCTCTGTGAATACATGCCCCAATCCTCTTTGCTATCATTAAGCAGCAGAAGCACAGGTGGGCAGGTTTCCACCTTATAGTGACCACAGCCTGGCGGGGTTAGGTACCCTGAGCCTGCTGAATATCCTGACAGAGCAACGATGTCTATAGCCGTTGTAATAGCTGTTGGAACTGTTGTTGGAACTACTGCTGCAGCTGCTGCTGTTCCATGAGTTGCATGAGTTTTGCACCACTGGAGCACCACTAACCTTTTATCTTATCATCCATTATGTTGAGCAGTGGAATTGGACAAGACTGGAAACGACCCAAGACCCAGTAGTAACAGACCGACTGGCTGAGGGTACCACAGCAAGTCACTTGACAGTAAACAGGTGGACAACCGTGAGAGGAAGGCAAACAGTGGGAACAGCACAGCAGAATAACATGTCCAGCAAGTAAAGAATGTAAGACGTAGCGCTTTCAGAACAAAGACAACAGTGCGTAACAAGATCAATGCAGCAGCCCATAGAAATGGTGTCTGACTACAGAGATGCTGTGCTTCTGGCTTTAAAGGGCAGTTGTGGATTCTGACAGACCAGCAAGGCGGGCATGTCCTAGTGGTGACAATCACAACAGCAACACCAACACCCATAGGTGTTGCAGTGCTGTCTAACAGCTGTCCTCGAGTTCCATATGCTCTGGTGGGCTTTCAAACTTGCCTGGCCAGGATACAAGAGGAACATTTACTTTCATACTCAATCAGCCATTTTGAACAAGATACACTTTTGTAAGGGATGGGTATATAGTTTCAGAAAATAAGCAAAACCACTGATTTACATGGCCATATTATTCCAGTACCTGACTTTTCAGAACTGTTTTTCTTGCTGGAAAGAAAAATAATCTGTGAATATATATTTTTTGTCAGAATACCACAAAAAACAGAGACTCACAACAGTATAGTTACGAGTGAGTGAGCTCCTGAATAAGATCTTTCTGTCAATCATGACTCATTATTGTGCTCGAATTAAAACTGATGTTTGGGTGAGGCAGATCTAGTCGTAATAGGAGAAAATGTGAAACTTACTTCTTACATTTAAGAGAACTTTCTTTGCAGGATAGTTATTTCATAAACATATGACATGTATTGCATAAATTTTGCTACTATAGTTACAGTTTGACGCTAATTGTAGTTGTAGAAGAGATTGTTTACCAATTGCAGCTATATTTCATTAATTAATATAAAATATGTTAAGTTTTCTTTTTTCTGAACTGTGTGTAGTAAGGTTTCTACAATTTATGTTGTAGTTATTCCTTATCCACTAGTAAAAAGTAAGACTTCTTACAGCATGTGTGTCCTAATGAATATAATGTAAAACATGTGCAATGCCTTGCCAGATGTTACTCAGGGCCTGGTGACCATAATTTTACCTGGAAAAATAAATAAATAAAATATTAGCAGTCAGATCTTTTTATGTAGAAAGTGAAATATGAAACTGTTAATGTCCCATTTCTTTTGTTGTAGAGCAACTTGTTCCCAAGTCCAGTATGCCAAAATTGACAGATGTGTTCTTATTAGATGTTTTGATGACAAGGCTTCATGTTACTGTTGAAGATGGTTTCCTTGAAAATGAAGACTCTGATTCAGACACACAAGGGTAAACAGACTTTTAAAAATGAAGTGCAAACATGCATACTTTGTCTTAAGACATTAGTCACATTGTTTTATTTTTTTAAATTTTTTATGTATAATCTATCATTTTTCCAGCCCAGAGTCAGTTGCTGTAGCTACTGCTGCTGCACTGTATACTGAAGAGTTATTGCCACACATTTTTAAGCTTCTGGACTGTGTGCTAGCCTGCATGAGGTAAAAACTAAATTCTCCACATATTACAGCAATCATTATGAAATATGTTGATTAAATTAATGTCCTACTGAAATCAGATATGCTTGAACATTGAATTTAGTCAAATTGAATTACTCCCAAAAAAGGGCCTGTAAATGTAGGGTAGTAATCCGTATTTAAATTTGTAAATTTTTTTATGGTTTATGTAAATGACATTAAATAAATGCTTAGTGTGTTGCTTTTCACATTCTTGTCTAAATTGAATAAGCACATTGTTTATGACAGCCTCCACAGTTAATGGGATAGCCTGACAAAAACAAATTTTCAAACATTATCTGGGATGCATTAAATATTATACAATAGATGTATGCACATTACAGATTTTAGCACTGTCATTAGTATTTGCTAAATTGTATTTATAAAATTGTAAATGATAGAAAGACTCCTGAATATGAGAACCATCCTGAAATTTTTTGATGTAGCGAAGTCTGGTTTTCCAAAAATTTTGTTTTACGCCTTCTAAATGTACACCTTCTAAGTTTTATCCACAGTCTCTTAAACTGTTTAATGGATACAGAAATAAGAAAAATCCCACTCAGAAATAATTAAATTCACAGGAGACAGGTGGATTGGCCATCACTTACCTACAGCTAGCATAACTCTCAATCCTGCTGATAAAACATGTAAGAAAATAGATAACAGCAGTAGTAACTTTTGGGACCACAGATGTCTCCTCTATGGAGGAAAGAGGAATTGGTTCAGGGAAGATACCCTGCCTCCTCCTTATTACAAGATGGAGCCCTCTTAGCTTGTGTTATATCTTGCGTAGTGAGATAATAGCATCTACAAAAATTGCACAGGATGAGCACTGCATACCACAACACTTGGTGTCAGCAAAAACCCTGGAAGCCAACCTAATTGGCAAGTGAAGAGCCCAAAATCATGATCAAGAAAAAACTCAGAAACTGTAAGAGCGCAAAAGCAAGAAGAATTCACAACGCTAATTCAAGCGAGGGAAGGTCAAGTTAACAAGATCTGTGACAGCACTTGTGTGTGACTGATTTGGAGTACACGTGTTTGAAGCAGGAAGATTGCAACTCAAGAGGGACTGCCAAATCCAAGCAACACTCACCCCACGTACGGTGGAGTCACAGAGCAGATATCTTGACCACAAGCAATTCCTTGCCCATCATATGTGCGTCTGATGGTGATATGGAAGCTGGATTTTGAATGACCTGCAGACCCTTCCTTGTCAGACTGCTGAAGGGGATGCAGAATCATCTGGACTTCGTGCTCTTCAAGGAATAGTTGCATTTTGGGCACCTTTCAAACAATACATTCAGTAGAATGATGTCCTAAGTGGGTATTCCTTTAACCACTTCTCCTTTATTCTTTGAAGAGGGTGTACTCAGGCACATTAAAATGTTGTTATTAAGCTACCTCATTCAGGTATGATTGTATAATTATTTTCATGTTGCTTGCTCTCTCAACTTTTGTGAGATGTGCATTCTTGTTCAAGATCCATATGCATAACTTCTATTTTGTTTCCTGGGCAATTTGGCAATGGCTTCAACAATTGGGACTTTTACTGGCCATATCAACGAACTTTGATCTTACAGGGAATTTCTTCTGCTTGAATTTGTTGGTCCAGTGTTGTCTGTTTTCATGGAATTGGCATAATGCTTGAATGAGAATTCAGTTATTCAACAAACCAATTCCCTGTCAAGCCCATATTCTATGGAAGTGCACCAATCGTACCTTCATTGCTGACTGAATATTGTGTTGACAGTGACAGTAGAGCCTCCATTGGTGTTATCAGTGGCAACACTAAATATTTTATTGAATGCTGTTTTTTGTTTTTTTTTTGTGAAAAGTGAACAAGGAAGCTGAATCCTTAAAAAAATTGGTAGTTTATTATCTTCCAAGTGTCAATTGAGGCATTATCTGGAATGATGACTTGACTGAAATCCAACTTACATATTATGCAATCACATCATTTATTCTGAAACCACAATATTTTGTTTATATTTGACAGAAATTTAGTCCATGTAGCAGAGTTTAAAACAAATAAAAAACTATTTAAAACATTTTATAATCTGTATCTCAGTGTCGGTATATTTAAGTGGTTGTTCTGAAGAACACCCAAATACTGGGAGACGGTTATGGTTGCAGCATGCAGTAATTCATATTTCGTTATCTGTGGCTGCAACTACATCTTGAAATTACTTATTATCAAAAAGTTCCATCACCTAGCAGCTCACTTACATACTGACTTTCAGTGTGTTCTGCTTCTTGTTCATCTAGATTTGATTATTGTGTCATCAAAGAGGGTGTTTCCCGACATGGTTTCACTTCCACACATTTTTTTACTGTTTGTCTCTCTTGAACAAAATTTTCTTTTAATTTCTCCGTGTACACATTGGTGACCCTCTGCTTTGTTTTCTGCCTGCCTGTGATATTCAGAGTCCGAATCACACCTGCATGCACTCTTATTTCTTGTCCCCTTCATTGTTTTGACATTATCCAGGCTTCCCCAGTGCCCATGTCAGTATTGTAATAGACTTTTACGCCTGGCAGGTCATTATCAATATATTTTTCACTACCTCTTTGTGTTGCATTTTGTTGAAATGTTAATAATGTTTCAGTTTAATTTAGGGGTAAGCAGTTTTAAATTTCAGTCTCTTGGGTTTAACTAGTGGGACATGATCATAATCTGTATATGTTCCAGGATGTATTGTTACGCATTTTAAGATATTGTTAAGTCTTTCCTTAACAGTGACGTCAGTCTGATGCTCTTGTAACTCTGCCAGGCTTCATTTCTTCCAGTGGGATCCATGTGCATAATCGCTGTTTCTGGAGGAACTTCAAAATTTCTCTCTGGCAAAATGGATATAGCCTCTCTAATTTGGTTGACTTCGCACAATCCATAGTCTACTGTGAAATCAAATCCCTTACTTTCACTAGTTTTGGCATTAGAGTTATTTACTGTAGTATTAAAAATATACTTTTGTTCTTTACTTTGCTGCATACAACATACTAATCAAAAATGCAAGTGAGGTGGTGCAGTTGTTTGTACACTAGTCTTTCATTCGGGGAGAATTGGGTTTGGGCCATAGACTGACCATCTTTTATGTTCGGGAAGTTGATAGAGTATTGTCATCTTCCTGAATAGATCAAGGCATATATGAAGATGGTTCCTTTGAAATGCACATGGCCAGTTTTCTTCCCTGCCCTTGATCTGAGCCTGTGCTTCACAAATGAACATACTCCCTTCCTTTCCTGTTGTTCATAAAATATTTCCAATGTTGTCTTCTTTGGTTCTGTTAAGGATGTGTGTTTATTTCTAATAGCACTAGACAGCTTTTTGTGTAAGAAAAGTTGTGAACCACAACATAAACAAGATGTTCATGCATTAACTGGAATTGACTCTAGCTGAAATCCAAGATGAAAATGAGATGATGATCCTACTCAAATTCCCAGATGTGATCTATAGGCTAAACTTGTGCTGAAGTTCCAGCACTGGGAATGATACGTAACCACGAGTGGTCTAACACTTCCATCCTCGCATACAAACTATGATTTGTATCTGGACAAACCATTGAGAACTAGGCACTAAAGCAAGTTGGTGACCTCGGAGGAACAGCAGTAGGCAATAGAAGAACTGTTAGCGCACAACCAGAGGCTGGACAGGAAGCTACAGGCATGCACAGACTCTGCCCACTTGAAGCCAGCTCAGGGAAACTTCAGTGCGCAAAGGACAGCCACACTGGCATTTCCCACTGTTGCAGGAGATTGTCTTTAGGAGTTCCACAAGGCTTAGTCTTATACACTATGTGATCAAAAGTATCCAGACACCTCAAAAAACATATGTCTTTCATATTAGGTGCATTGTGCTGCCACCTACTGCCAGGTACTCCATACCAGCAACCTCAGTAGTAATTAGACATTGTGGGAGATCAGAATGGGGTGCTCTGCAGAGCTCATGGTCTTCGAACGTGGTCAGGTGGTTGGAAGTGAGAAAACTTGGATTTCACGATCAAGTGGCTGCTCATGAGCCACACATTACGCCGGTAAATGCCTAACGACGCTTCACTTGGTGTAAGGAGTGTAAACATCGGACAATTGAAAGTGGAAAAACATTGCGTGGAGTGAGAATCACAGTACAGAATGTGACGATCTGTTGGCCGGGTGTGGGAATGGCGAATGCCCTGTGAACATCATATGCCTGTGTGTGTAGCGCCAACAGTAAAATTCGGAGGCGGTGGTGTTATAGTGTGGTCGTGGTTTACATGGAGGGGGCTTGCACCCCTTGTTGTTTTGCATGGCACTACCACAGCAGAGGCCTACATTGAAAGCTTAAGCACCTTCTTGCTACCTGCTGTTGAAGAGCAATTCAGGGATGGTGATTGCACCTTTCAACATGACCACATCCGTATAATGGACTGGCCTGCACAGAGTTCTGACCTGAATCCTATAGAAGACCTTTGGGATGTTTTGGAACGCCGACTTTGTGCCAGGCCTCACCAACAGACATCAATACTTCTCCTCAGTGCAGCACTCCGTGAAGAATGGGTTGCCATTCCCCCAAAAACCTTCCAGCGCCTTATTGAACGTATGCCTGCTAGACTGGAAGCTGTCATCAAGGATAAGGGTGGGTCAACACAATATTGAATTCCAGAATTACTGATGGAGTGCGCCACAAACTTGTAAGTCATTTTCAGCCAGGTGTCAGAATAGTTTTGATCCATAGTGTATATGTGAACAGTCTTCTAATATACAAGAAACTGAAGTAATTCTTTTGCAGGTGACACTAGTATTGTAATCAGTCCACACATACATACAGCAACTGAATAAAAGGTTGATAATGTTCTTAAAAGTATTATTTAGTGGTTGTTTGCAAATGATCTCTCTCAACTTCAAAAAGACACTTGTTCAGTTCAACACATGTAAAGGAACTGCAGCGATGATAAATATAACACATGGTGAGGAAACTGTGAAAATTTAAATGGGGAAAACAGCATTTTTAAATCCTGAAACAACTCAGTTCAGCTCCATTTGCACTTCATATCATTGCAAGCAAATAAATAAGTTGCCATACTTTGCATATTTTCTTTTAATAATGTTGTATGGAATAATGTTCTGGATAATTCATCTTTGACACTAGGATGCCCAGCCTTTTCCTGTTCCCTCTAACGCCCAGAGGAGTCATTTTGACCTCCACTCTGTGACAGTAATGTTTTGAATTATTATTTCAAACTGTTTGCAATTATTACATTTTAATGTTTCTACGTGATTTGTAACCTTTTAAGATACAGAATTGTGGATGAAATTTAACAGATCACGAATAATATCAGAGTCCGAAAGAATATACACCATCTTAATATAGTCAAGGCTAACCGGCCATTGACCTCCTCCTTCTGTGATGGAAGCACACACATTGCCCAAACTCATACGGGACTCGGTAAGATTGTCTGCCACGAGTAATGAGTGTAATGGGCAGGGGCACAACAAATGTAGTGTGTGGACATCGAGTTGGGAATGTGGATCTCATGGGGAGCATGCAAGGGATAAATCCTTGCAGTCACATTATCCACTGTGCCCTCAGTGGCTCAGATGGATATAGTGTTTGACATGTAAGCAGGAGATCCCGAGTTTGTGTCCCGCTCAGGACACACATTTTCAACTGTCTCCGTTGATGTATATTGATGCCTTTTGACAGCTTAGTGTCTTGATTTAATTCATTTCAATAACATGGACTGGAACCTGTAAAACTCAAACAAGAGTTAAGCAAGTGAGGGGCATTTATGAAGTTTTAAATGCTTAGAAAAGTTGAATTATTCATGTTTACAGTAATTTAGCTATTCATACTTCCATACAATTGACACATGTCTATTCAGTTTTTTTGTGTATTTTCCACGAACCATCTTCTTACAAACAGTGAACTTGGAAGTAGTTTCATTACACTCACTGAGTTTGAGTGTGACATTTTATTTTTTATTTTTCTGTACTATTTTGTCTTAATTTTCATTTCCATTATTTTCATAACAATCTGCCGTCCCACAAAGTGAGTGACTCTTCAGACATTTGGTGTGTAGTTCCTGTGCAAGTTGCTGAACAAAATTTCTTCTTTTGATCTTCTTCCCAGGAACAGCCCTGAATACTACAGATGGATTTATTCCTACTGGATCAAGAGTATTGTAGAATGGTTGTACTGGCTATCTTGTTGAGGAGGCCTTGACTGAATACAGCCTGTCCATGTATTTACAATATCAACTGCTAACTTTGTCTTGTTATAATAACTTACAGTTTCTGAAGTTGTAGGATGAAAGGAACTCATCAAAAGCACTTTTTTTTTTTCTTCCATTCCTTGATACACCACCAATGAAACACCATCACATTTTAAGAATGTTGCCTAATGCAGGCAGGCCTTCAAAGACTTAAGAGCATGTAGTATTTCTCTTCTTGCTCTACTTACTGTTCCTACAATGGAGATTGACTATTATGTCAATTTCTTGGCTAGTTTGACGGAAGTGAAGTAATTAACTATAGTGACATTTCCGTCTTTGGATGGAAATGGTTCCATAGGATGCATCACTACATAATCCGGAACCCTTTCATCTTTTCTTTGGTTTGTGCATTGTCCTTACTGAGATGAGGGAAACCATTGAGAAGGTACTTGCTATCAACATTTATCCAGTACTTTTGTCCAAACTTGTCAGGCTTTGAAGCCATGAATTGTACGGATGGACACACAGTTAGTTTTGTTTGGGAAGAGTTGCTTGTCTATCATTGCGTCAGATCCGGCTGTGTAACACATGCAGTTTTCTATGAATTTGTTTCAGGCTACTGGAACCAATGCTAATTTATCAGTCTGTAAACATATAGGGTGTGTTGACTTCTCCTTTAACCTTATAAATCTCATAATTTCACAGAATCTCTCTCTACTCAGGGTTTCCACACAAAAAGGTAGGCCCCAAGGCGCACTATTGTCCATTCGTACATCAATATTATGAACAGAAGTTAATTATTGCAGCATAGAGTAAAATAGCTCAAATCTGGAAGTGCCTGAAATAAATGTAAGGCATACCAATAAACAAAATTATAGTTTTATCATAAAGGGTTCAGTATGAGCACTAAGAGTGTTACAGGTGAAAGCTAGAAAATATAATAATCATTGTGCAAAATATATTGTTTTTCAATATATTGTTAATACATTTGAAATATATAAATTTTGTGAAAGGAAATGTTGCTCCAGTCATTCAGTGAAACATAAATATTACAAATAAGTCATTTTGACCCCTCTGGGCGTTCTACTGTTAAGAAAGTAAGTTTTTATATTTCATAAACATTCAGTAAGAATTTCATGCTCACAAGCAATCACGTTGTAGCCATCTGTTTCAGAAATTAGGCATTTTGACTAACGCTTCACAGTATATGTATTCACTCATGAATTCTGTTGCAAATAACCCTCTACAGTTCAAGTGGAACAGTGATATACATAATTACAATATCAGAAGAAAAAATGACCATTATTCTACATTAAGGTTGTCTATAGCACTAGAAGGGGTGCACAGTGCTGCCACCAAAAGTTTTAATCACTTAGTTAGTGATATAAAATGTGTAATAGACAGCACAACTACATTTGAAAACAAATTGACAAAGTTTCTTTTTCCCAATTACTACTGCTCAGTAGAATAATATCTGTCTATGTAATCTGTTTCCATCAAGGGCTTATTTTTCACCCTGATGGATGTAGTTGTTAGGCAGTCATATTTTGCTGAGGATGCAAACAAGGGTTTATATTTGTCTCCAGTTGCTGCAGGCAGCTTATTTTGATACAATAGAACTACTAGACCTGTTCCACTCTCATTATCTGTCACTTGCACTACTACTCAATCTGGAGTAAGTTTTGCATGAGTGGAAAGATTCTAATAGCTACAGTTCAGGACTTGTTTGTTTAAATTTTAGGCAAATGATGGCTCTTTTCACTGACACAGTCAAACTTTCGGCTGATATATCTATAATTTAGTACCGTCTGTGTAGTTGGATGAAACACCTACATGATATGTCAAACTCCTATTTACAGACTAGCTCAAATACAGACTTGCTCAATGGAGATCAGTGCCACACTTTATTATTGTTGCTGTTGGTAAGCTATGAGATCCTTTGATACATTTTTTGCCAAATTTTTCATGTGAATTTCCAGTATTGATCTCCCTTCTCTTAATATTAGTTCTGATATTTAATTTTGAGTAATAAGGACCATAATCCAATGTATGTATTTCAAGTTTCATGTGCCATGTTAATTTGAATGTAGTCTTTTGTAGTCAGTATGGTTGGTGTTGAAGAGTATTGTTGATAAATTTGACATTTCATTACTGGGTCATATTAAAATACATAAATTTTGTCTCTAGTAGCTGATGGTTCAAACAATTGCCTTTAAAATGAATCATAACACACAGTGCAGTACAGTATTATATTCAGAAATTCCTGTACAGAGTAGGAACTATCAAGCAGTCATGATTTCAACATAGGTTTGAAGATAATTCTGTCCTCGGTCAAGAGTCATTGCATCAATGGATCATCATTTAAGACTGATTATGCCTTTCAGCATTCAGTCTGGAGCATAGCCCCCTTATAAAATTCCTCCATGTTCCCCTATTCAGTGCTAACATTGGTGCCTCTTCTGATGTTAAACCTATTACTTCAAACTCATTCTTAACTGAATCCAGGTACCTTCTCCTTGGTCTGCCCCACCTCCTCCTACCCTCTACTGCTGAACCCATGAGTCTCTTGGGTAGCCTTGCTTCTCCCATGTGCCCATGTGTGTAACATGACCCCACCACCTAAGCCTGTTGCCCTGACTGCTACATCTATAGAGTTCATACCCAGTTTTTCTTTGATTTCCTCATTGTGGACACCCTCCTGCCATTGTTCCCATCTACTAGTACCTGAAATCATCCTAGCTACTTTCATATCCGTAACCTCAACCTTGTTGATAAGGT
Organism: Schistocerca gregaria; assembly: GCF_023897955.1. Lineage (NCBI taxonomy): Eukaryota > Metazoa > Arthropoda > Insecta > Orthoptera > Acrididae > Schistocerca > Schistocerca gregaria. The sequence continues at coordinate 504,831,656 of NC_064931.1, read as the reverse complement.
AACCTGAGTCCACCCAGCTTTCGCTCCCATACAACAAAGTTGGTCGAAAGATTGAACGGTGCACAGGTAACTTAGTCTTGGTACTGACTTCCTTCTTGCAGAAGAGAGTAGATCGTAGCTGAGTGCTCACTGCATTGGCTTTGCTACACCTTGTTTCCAGTTCTTTCACTATGTTGCCATCCTGTGAGAATATGCATCCTAAGTACTTGAAACCGTCCACCTGTTCTAAATTTGTTCCTTCTATTTGGCACTCAATCCGTTTATATTTATTTCCCACCGACATTACTTTCGTTTTGGATATGCTTATCTTCTTACCATAGTCCTTACATTTCTGGTCTAGCTCTCAAATATTACTTTGCAAACTTTCAATCGAATCTGCCATCACAACTAAGTCATCCGCATATGCAAGACTGCTTATTTTGTGTTCCCATATCTTAATCTCACCCAGCCAGTCTATTGTTTTCAACATATGATCCATAAATCATATGAACAATAGTGGAGACAGGTTGCAGCCTTGTCTTACCCCTGAAACTACTCTGAACCATGAACTCAATTTACTGTCAACTCTAACTGCTGCCTGACTATCCATGTAAAGACCTTTAATTGCTTGCAAAAGTTTGCCTCCTATTCCATAATCTCGTAGAACAGACAATAACATCCTCCTAGGAACCCAGTCATATGCCTTTTCTAGATCTATAAAGCATAGATACAATTCCCTGTTCCACTCATAACACTTCTCCATTATTTGCCGTAAGCTAAAGATCTGGTCCTGACAACCTCTAAGAGGCCTAAACCCACACTCATTTTCATCCAATTGGTCCTCAACTAGTACTCGCACTTTCCTTTCAACAATACCTGAGAAGATTTTACCCACCACACTGATTAAAGAGATACCTCTGTAGTTGTTACAATCTCTTCTGTTTCCATGTTTAAAGATTGGTGTGATTACTGCTTTTGTCCAGTCTGATGGAACCTGTCCCGACTCCCAGGCCATTCCAATTATCCTGTGTAGCCATTTAAGACCTGCCATTCCACTGTATTTGATGAGTTCTGACTTAATTTCATCCACCCCAGCTGCTCTATTGCACTGCAATCTATTGACCATTTTCTCCACTTCCTCAAATGTGATCCTATTTCCATCATCATTCCTATCCCATTCTACCTCGAAATCTGAAACATTACTGATCGTATTTTCACCTACATTGAGCAACTCTTCAAAATATTCCCTCCATCTGCTCAAGGCATCCACAGGATTCACCAGCAGTTTTCCTGACCTGTCCAAAATACTTGTCATTTCCTTCTTACCTCCCTTTCGAAGACTGCTAATTACACTCCAGATTGGTTTTCCAGCAGCTTTACCCATACTCTCCAACCTGTTTCCAAAGTCTTCCCAAGATTTCTTCTTGGATGCTGCATTTATCTGTTTGGCTTTGTTTCTTTCTTCAACATAACTTTCTCTTTCTACCTGAGCTCTTGTATGTAGCCATTTTTTATACGCCTTCTTTTTCCTTTTACAGGCTTCCTTGACTGTGTCATTCCACCAAGCTGTTTGCTTCATCCTACTTTTACACACTACTGTTCCAAGACATTCTTTAGCCACTTCTAGTAATGTGTCTCTGTACGTTGTCCATTCCTTTTCCAATGACTGTAATTGACTACATTCAATATACGAATATACTGACGAATACGAATATACTGACACAATCCTAATTTTCTAGCTAGACACTGTCAAATCTATCCATATCAGTCGTTCGTTTACATACCTTATTGCAACTACACTGGGTTCCAATTCTTTCCTGATGTAAAGCCCTACACCCCATTGTGCTATTTCTGCTTTGACTCCTGACAGGTAGACCTTGTATTCTCCCACTTCCTCTTCTTTCTCACCCCTTAACCGAATGTCACTAACAGCTAAAACATCCAGCCCCATCTTACTTGCAGCCTCTGCCAGCTCTACCTTCTTCCCTGAGTAGCTGCCATTGATATTAACAGCTCCCCATCTCATTACCATTTGTTTGCCAAGTCGTATCTTAGGAGTCCCTGGTTTGTCAGTTAGAGGTGGAACTCCGTCACCTCCAAGGGTCCGAGGCATTTTGCTCTGATTGTTGCCAGCATCATATTGAAAGTACCAGGGAAGCAGGTTGCTAGCCTTACTTGCCCCGAGTGCCATTGGGTTTTACCCCTAACGGTTGAGGGACTAACCGGTGGATTTGGTAGTTTTTGCCGTATGAGCACAAAGGTGACCACGACTCAGAAAATGTCAGAGATGCCCAGCCTTCTTCCAAAGTAACTGGTATCCCGACTGTCAGGACCGCTTACTCGGGCACTCCTATGTTGCCCGTGGTTCATGAACTAGGACATGACTACAGGAACCCACACCTTGGATAAGTCATCTAAAATTTTAATGGCTGACACATTCATACATTCACTCCTTCTCACGCCTCAATAACGTTCAGGGACACATGGACTGTAATTTGTCACAAAAGGTAGACACATTTCTTGTCTTTTTGTTACTGATGAAGGTGTTTCAATCGGTTTTGAACAGCTCTCATCATCCTCATTTCATTTACTAAAATCTGAAAAGTGTAGGTATGAGTGTAACTCTGTTATTTGTCAGGCAACTGATTATTCAAAAAATAAAAAGCTGTTACCTGATAGTTGGACATTTTCATCTTTTCGTGAAATAGATATTTAATTCCAACATAGTGTTTTCAGTAGTTAGGTTCATCTCCAGTCACAATACAGTTAAATATTTATTGATTAGTATCCTTTAAAACTTAGTATTTTGTGTTAACAAAGGAATGGTAAATTTTTCATTGTTTGTGTTCAACAGTTTTTGTCTTTTGTGTTTGTAAGCCATGTGTCCTTGTTTAGAGGTTGGTGATCAAGTAAACACTCTTACTTGTCAGTAATTAAAAAAAATGAAGTACCTTGTATTACGAGAAATCTGTAACAATGTATACACTTCATTTTCACATTTTTTCTGTGCTTGTTGTGAATGTGTTTCTTATTTCAAGAGTTGATATCTTGTTATTAAAAAAATAAAATCGTATTTTGTATTTTTGGCACCCTAATTTTTTTTTAATTTGTCTGTAATTTCTTTCTCTTTTTAGGTCAGGCATTTTATATCAGATTGAACACATGATGAGCTCTGTAACTGATCGATTTTACCTACAGGATCTTTCAACCATTGGAGAAATGTTATTCATTAGCACAAACAGAAATGTGAAAACATTTGCAATTTCAGCAACACTATTGGGTCTTCTACCTCACACAGTAATAAGCTTCTTGGACAAATGGGGACAAGACATTATTAAATATGATTGGGTAATGATACATTTTATCCATTCTTATTACATTATGTAGTTCCCTAATTTACATTTGTCATAATTGTTTCAAATTTTGCATTTTATTTTGCAGGTGAAATACCGTGGTGACATCATCCCTTCTGAGAGTTTTATGATGGAAATATTAGGAAATCATGTCACAGCCCTCTCATGTGAACTGTCTTCTAGCCTTAATATGTCACTGAAATATTTAACAAATTCACTTGTGACTTTTATCACTAAACATATACAGTAAGTGACATTATCACAGTTGTAATACCAAATCTCTCATTGTGTGAAGTGCAGCTATTATATTGTCACCTTTGTTAGATAAACACAAGGACAACTCAATTAAATTTCAGTAGTTGGAGCTGATTATCGTTTACTTCCAAGTACACTCTTTTGGGTGTTATTTAACAGTCATCTTCATGTGAGTCAACAAATACTGATGCAGCATTTTTGTGTTGTGCTGTTTATTAATGTATTGTATGTAATTTGTATATTGTTGATGAATGTAATAATGAGACTGTGACTGTGCTGTTCAGTGACATGGTCAGCACCATCAATGGTGGAAGTGCTAAACTGAGCTGTCTGATGGCCTTGGCTTTTGATGTTTTGTATAATTTGTGCTGAGAACAGACAGTAGAAACAACATATTTTGTGTATTATGGAACTGATAACCACTGACAAGGTTAATATAGTTTTGTAAAATGCTTATCTCAATAGAATCGCTACAAATGGAACCTGAAGAATGTTGCTGTAACCAAAATTGGTGTTCGGTCATATTTCTCTTTGCACCACTCATTTTAAATTCTGTATTGTATGTTTAAGTATCTGTATTACCATTTGTATTATTGACTGGTTGTTCCATGCATGCGTAACTGAATTCAATGACTTCCAAATGCAACATACAACAGTACTCCAACCATTTAAGCTAATGTTGTGGCCCTACTTCACCTTCCACATGTCGGAGATCAGCAAACAAGTATTTACAGTACAACCACTGTTTGCGGTTGGTGACTTCAACTTATATTGTGTGTTCTTACGATAAACCGGATGCCCCAAAGAGCCATCATTCCTTTGCCAGCTGAGAATGTCCAGGAATTTCAAACAGTGATTTTTTTTTGAGCTGGGTATTCCGATGAATAGACTTCAGATTCTATTAGAACTCTATTCATTTCCGTTCTCCATGAGGCTGTACTGTGAAAATATCAGCAGAGCTCCAAAACAAAGGTTCATTCAAGGCCTCTCCTCAAAGTTTCACTGTTGCAAAATTGGCCGTGTTGGGAGACAGAGGACTTCCTGTGGTGATTCACTCATCTATTAAAAAAAAAATAAAAATCATGTATAGACATAAAATATGTTGAGGAAATTCCATACAAGAACAAAGCACATATGCCTGCTGTAAATGAATTTACAAAGACCCTGTAGGTGGAACCGCTGTGAAAAGCAACACCACATCAAATCTAAGTAAGTCATTGGCATTAGATGGATAGAGCTCCATTTACTACATGAGCGAAATTTACTGTGTGCTTGTCCGCAGCTCGTGGTCTTGTGGTAGGGTTATTGCTTCCCATGCACAGGGTGCCGGGTTCAATTACTCGCAGGGTCAGGGATTTTCCCTGCTTGGAGATGACTGGATGGTGGTGTGTAGTCTTCATCATCATTTATCCCCGTTATGGTCGGAGGAAGGCAATGGCAAACCACATCTGCTAGGACCTTGCCTAGTCGGAGGTGAAGGTCTCCCACATCGTCTTACACTCCTCAGAGTATGGGACCCATCATCATCATCATCATCATCATCATCATCATCATCATCATCAATAAATACTGCAGTATGTATAGTTTGTTGGTCATTGCTACTTCACCTGAAGATGACTGGCAGGTGTCAAGTTGAAATATTGTGCTTGAAAGTAAGCAGCAGTTGGCCGCTGTCTAGAGACTTCATCAAATATTCAGGAAAATTTAAAGCTCAACAATAATGACAATTTTTATTCTATAATTTTACATGGCAAAATCTGTAATTGAATTTGAGATTCATTGATGATGTGTTGGTTCTTGAATATACGCTAGTAATAAGGGTTTCTCCTATTCTCAGTTTAGTTGTAAAGAAAACAATACAATTTTAAAACCAATGATGTGTAATATCTTATGTAGTAACTTATTGATATGGGCAGTATGTTTAATTTTTAATGGCTATAACTTTCGCCTTTTTGTATCTCCTTATAAAATGCAAATACAAAAATTTCAGTATTGTGCATTGTGTGCATCATCAAGTAGTCAAAACATTAATAACTGTGGGTGTGAAATCATTTCTTCTTTTCTATTATTATGTTTTCTGGGCACTGTAGGAGTAAGAGTGGTAAGGGATTCAATTTTTGACACTTAGTATGACAATTAAGTCTGGGTCGATGAGAGGATAACGTGATATTTACTACTTTGTTTGTTGCAGGAGATGTCCATATAAAGGAGATCTGCAACGTCAGGGTGCAAAAATACTCATGCCGCTGACACTAGATATCCGCACAGAATATGTTGTGCGTGAAGTTCTTCCAATTCTCGAAGATATTGATGGTCCAAGTGATAATGAACAATTTTTAGTTCACTGTTACACCATTGTATTGGAGCATTGTGAAAATCTAATGAAACTGGTCGACCGTCGCATTAAAAATGGGGAGCAAATGTTAGTTCAATAAATATGTAGTTATAGTATTACTCGTCTCCCCCTCCCTTGTGTGTGTGTGTGTGTGTGTGTGTGTGTGTGTCCTGTTACTTTTTCAAAGCGTCATAGATAGAAAATGTCGTACCTCCAGGATTTTTTAAAGAGGAAAAATATATGAAAAAGATCAGCTAAAATGTAAAAATAAAAATAATAATGACAATAATAATTATTAAGCATTGGAATATGAAATTTTAAAAGTTAAATAATAGACTAGAATTTGAGGTAGATGTTGGCAATCTCCTCTACACAGGATACATCAGGGCATTCTCATAGAAGGATTTGAGAAAGCCATAGAAAATAAAAGTCAAGATGGTCTGATAAAATAAACAAACCTGAATGCTCCTCACTTGAGAAGTGTTTCATACTTTTAAATTCATTCAACTGAAAATTATGGTAATTTCTTACAGATGTGAAATCTGTGTAACGGGTGTTATGCGAGAGCTTTTAGGGTAATTTATATCCAAAAACTTTAGAGTCAGTTTATAACAAGAGTCAAGGAATGATCATTAAAGGTTATGCTTTTTTCCACTGATATCTTCATTCTCCCCTTTCAGTGAATTTACTGTTTGCATTCCTGGCATTGTCCTCACTGTATTCTGTAGTGTTCTCATTTTGGTTTGAGAAACATATACCTTACCTGCAAAGAACCTATTCTGTCCCACTCTAATAGCATTCCTGTAGCTTTACCGTATTATCTATTGTGATCTATAACAGATGGTTTGATAATTCTGTAAGCCATGCCCTTGTCCAATTAGTGCTTTCTTTTTACTTGAGATTAGAGTTCTTTTTCCCCCTGAAAGTTTTTGTTTCAAACAATACATTCAGATTTTTGTGGTTTGTAATGTTATATTGTGAAATTTAGAATTTTTTTGGTTACTGAGAGGGTAAATTAATATTAAGGGCAATAGTTAATGCTGGGTCTGTGGTTTGCAACATGTGGCAATCATTACTTCTCATAATTTGTAGCAGCATGTATTGAATTAGATCTCCATCACTTGCTCAATTGAAAGTATTAAATTTAGCCATATTGTGTGTACAAATAAACTGCTAGTACTGGAAAATGACGTGTCAACACCTGTAGGTAGGTGTGAAAAGATACCATGTAAAAAATGAAACCCTTCTTCCACCATGGAAGTTTGATTATTAATTTGCAATTGATATATAACTTTAAAGGTTGGTTCAGACTCGGTGGCACATCAGTGAAATGGAATGTCAATGTCAAATATCTTTTCATGAAATGTGAGTAATGAATTTCACGTTGACTATTAACATAATTTGAAAAAATTAACTGTTAAAATAATTGGAAAAATTTGCCCATTGAGCATTCTTAGTAAGAGTATGATGTTAAGTCATGTTCCAGTCATTATTGTGCATGTAACACACTAATGTAAAATTATTCCAGCCACTCTAATTTTGCTATTCATAAGTCAATTGAAGTCATCCCTGTGATACAAGGAAATGTTGTTATTTTCGTAAAGTAACAGATGACAAAGCGCTTTTTTCCAACTTGATGTTACAGTAATGAAGGCAGTTTGGCTCCCATGTTCACAAATAAACAATAAGGACCTATTTTCCCAGTACAGTGTGTTGATGGATGAATAGCACAATCTCGTGGAAGACTGCTCTCTTATTTTTTTTTTTAAAAAAAAAAAAAAAAAAAGTGTGGTTAAATTCCTTGCTTAAAATGACATCTTCTTTTTTAGGTTTAGCATTATCTTTTAGGTTCTCAGTTAACTATACTAAATGCAATGTTTAATACATGTAATGTAAACCAACAAAGGGAGAAAGGTGGAACATAAAGTATCCCCTGTTACACGATACCATGACTTAAGGGGTGTAGATAGAGACTTTTTTTAAGATACCTGAGAAAAATGCACAAAGAATGACCCAAAATGAAAATACATTATTGGGAAAAAAACCATTGTAATAAAAAAAGGATACACCACCATAATCTGAAAAAAGTTATATATTTTCTTCTACTTACCAAAATTTCCCAGTGCTAAGATAAGTGATCCATCAGTAATATCACTTAAAAAGGTATAGGATCTATAGCTGTGCTGTTACTTTCCTATTTTCTTTTTAAGAAAAAAGTATTGTTGTAGAACTTTTATTCTTGTAAGTAGAACTTAGAATTTCAAGCTTTCTCAGATGAATCCTAAAGTTGGAGTTAGGGTATATATAAATTACAGTCACTGAAGGTAAGATTTAAGAGCTCAAAGAAAACCGGTAGTATGTGTGCTGACTCACCATGGGGTCCTGTGCAGCTACGTGCGCCTGCAGATACATGCAGAAAGTTACTGGTTTACTTTCCACTCAAGGTGCAGATGTACCAGTACATCAGCTGCTTTACAATATGTGTCAAATGATTTAAGAAAACTGCTTTCCAAAATAATTTGATTATTTTGCATCTTGAACCATTTGTGAAATATGGTGGGTGTTATGAAGTTAACACTCACTGCATAGTTATGTGTGGCTGGGCAGATGTGATTGAGCTATATGTTATCTATTTTATTGAGATTGGAAATAGAAATATATGTCCCCCAAGTTAAAAAATAATATTAATATGTTAGCTACATACCATACGTAGCAATGTATGACCTAAAGTGAACCGTATGTGAACTGATGTTGACTTCTACATTGCAAACCATTCAAATTGTTTTCAGTGGGTTACATAATTTCAAAGTATTCTGAGTAGCTATGACCATTAATGGAAATATGGGCTGTTCACCATGTGACGTTATAAGATGTGAATTCCCCCCCCCCCCCCCCCCCTCAATTTCTTTAAAGCAACCTGTGCTTGAACATACTGCTCACCCAGGGTATTCTCCTGGCCACTGGCTGTGCTCAAATGAGCAAAACGTTTTTTCAGCTAACAGTTCAGTGGCTCTGAGCAGCTGTCAGTGCTGGCACCTGACTGGCTCTGTGTGTTTCCCCATTATTTAACTTGAATGTTCTTCCCATCGCTTCAGGATGAATCAAGTTGTCACCCAACATGCCAGTAACCTACTTTCTTTGTGTGCAAACCCTAACACCTGTTAAAACTACATTTTATTGACTAAGATTGTATGTACAAGGGCTGTTCAAAAAGTATCTGACTTTTATTTATAAAATCAATCTTGATTCAGATACAACTGTCTGACCCTAGTCACCTTAAAAGTAAGTCCCATTCAGCTTCTACAGACCTCGCCCAAGGCTGCTGCCACTGCTGAAAACATAGCTGGGAAGCTTCTTTTGATATGGTGTGCAGCTGCTCTGTGAAATTCTGCATACTGTCGTGCCTATTCAGAAATATGGTCCTTTTGAGTCTTGGGAAAAGCCAGAAGTCACTTAGTGCTAGGTAAGGGGAATAGGGTAGTTGAAAAACCACAACCTTGTTGTGTTTGCCCAAAAAACTCTGAATTAGTTGCGAACAATGAGTGTGTCCAGTATCGTGTTGAAAATGCCAAGCATCCATTGTCCCACAATTCTAGCCATTTGACCTCACTGCTATCCAAAGTCGATGCAGAACCTCTTGGTAGTACTCTTTATTGATATTAGTACCTTGTGTGCTATATTCATGATGGACCGTGCCATTAGAGTCGAAAAAGATGGTCAGCATGAGTTTCACATTGCTGCAGAGTTATGTCGCTTCTCTTTTTTTTTTTTTGGGGGGGGGGGGGTGTCTCTAGGGTTGATGGAAGCTTCCTTTGCGATGGCTAGAACTTGGTTTCTGGATCGTACCCGTAACCCAGGACTTATCGCCCACTAGTGATCACTGTGTCAAGGAAGTTGGAATTACTGTTCACAGTATTCAATGTGGATGCCCAACCAAAGTTGCTTCTGATGTGCTGGTAGCAACTTTGGCACAAATTTTGATGAGATCTTCCTGAGGTCCAAATGTTCCATTAAAATGGAATAATGGGTTCAGTACTAATTTTAACCACCTCCTGCAAATTCTCTGGTCATGATTCAACAGGACCCTTACACAATCAATATCATTATCATTTGCAGATGTTGAGGGCCTACTGAATGTGTTTCACTCTTCACTGATGAGGGGATATCTTTCAAACAGTTGTACCATTCTTTTAACTGTATGATACCCATTGCTTCGTCCCCAAACACTTGTCAAATCTTGTGGAGTGTTTCAACAAGAAAATTAAGCATAAAACAAAATTTGATGCAATAAAATTGCTCCGCTTTTTCTGTTATTTTGTCCACAACACAAAATCCAATGACTACCACATACATGTGTTGACTTGTTAGTGGCTAATCTGTGACTGGTTGTTTCCCTGGTAGGGAAAGAAATCATGTATGTGCACTACGTATGCTTACAAACATAGAGTGTGTGTGCATGCCATGATACCATCGTTGGTTTTAACTGTAAAAAAATAGGATTGGATACTTTTTGAACAGCCCTAGCATGTAAGGTCGTGTTTCCCTAGAAACAGTAATATTTTGCTCTGTTTTTATACATGCTAATTTTACATACCATTATCCGTGGAGCAGGATTTTAGCCTCGCATTTGAGAATTTCTGATATTTTTAGTGTTGGAGGGCTTTTATATGGTCTGTGGAACTACTTGTTAAGGCTGGGTAAATGTAATTCATATTGTTTTAATTGTCGCTTATTGAAAGAACATTAAATTGACACTCTAAGTTCTCTGTGGATGTAACTTCGTAGATTATTCTAATTTTTGCAAACATTAATTTGGATTTCAGATTACCAGCTGATGAAGTTGCATTAATAGAATGCCTTAAATTTATTGAAGTTTTGTTGGAGAAACCTTATGGTATAAGAACATTAAACAAATTCTTTTTTGAAGAAAGTTCAAAACATCCATTTTTGGACTTATTTCAGTTTGTACCAACATCGCAAGGAACTCTGTCAACCACATATATAATGTTTAGTCTCAGGATGTTGCAGAAAATGTGTGCTGGAGGTAAGAACAGAATTTTGCCAGCTTTTCTTGAATGAAAATTTTCTTTCTGGAAGAAAGAAAATATGGTTTACATTATGTACAATGCAGACTGTGAAATTTTCATTGAGATATTAGAAGTGTATATTTGGTTTTGTAAATGTATGTTAATTTTTTGTATGAAGCATTCTAAAACTTCATTGCATCTATGGCAGTAATGCAAGAGTCATTTCCTGCTACTAACTGAACCACTTGTTGAGGGGGAGGTAGCGTGGGGGGAGGGGGGGGGGGGCAGTGGGAGGTGTGCTCTGGATGATGGAAAGAGGATAAGAATATTTTGTGCATAAAGCAAATGTGAAATTTAATGAGAGAGTTGTAGATGTTGAAGAATGATAAAGTTGTGCTAAATGCTTGTAGAAGTAGTTGCAAGATTACCCTACCTACCTAGTAAATCCCACTGTATTTACATAAAGGATAATTTATAACAATCCATATGTTACTAGCAAAAAATATGTGCCTGCATAGCAGAGGCGATGAATACACATGTGGTGTCAGGCACCTTGTAAGGTTGCCATTTTAAATCATACTGGAGAAATAGAGGAAAAATTTCATTTGCTAGTCACTGGTCAGCAAGGAGTGGCATGGTGGTGGTGGTGTGCACACTTAATGATCACCACACACTAGACATTGACTGGAGTTAAATTTTCAATCTGTCTGCAGTGTGCCATACAAAGACGGCATGTGAAGCTGTCGATGGTAATCTGTCCATCACATAAAGACATTCAGATAAGTGAGCTGCTCTCTTGGAGTTATTCAAGAAGCAGCAGCCAGTCTTTTCTCTGATTGTTGACATCAGCAAGACAAACGTAATATTTAACTCCACACATACACTCTTCAAGTCACCTAGAGTTGTCATATACATGTGACACAAAAATGCAAATGCAATGAAGCTTGTTCCCCCCGCCCCTTCCCTCTCTGGGGTCTCACGGCCAACAATTTGGGAAAACTGCCAACTTTCTATTGTAACAATAAAAAGGAAAAAAAATACATCTGCTTAGAAGCTTAACTTTAACCATAAAGGTCATTACATCTGATTTGAAATGGTCTGAGAAAAGCTAATTGTGGAAATTTCAATGATATATGAAGTTGTGAAAATGACTGTCACTATACTTGGTAAGAGAGTATCTGGAAATGCAATATCAACATGTCATTTTCTTTTTGCCTCCTATGACCGATGTCAATGGGATGTTAAACCCTGATCTTCCTTCGTTCCTTGTTGCATTCTTTCGCATGATCAAGCTAGACGGTGTAGGTGCGATAACAGCCCGCTGATTTATCCTGGGTTACCATTGAAATACTCGTGGTGACTATCTTTGCAATATAGAACACAAAATTTTGAAAGTTTTGTATTCCTTTACATTGTCAGTAAGGTCTAATAATTATGACATAACTTTTAAAAGATGGGAGCTGTAGAGATTGATTGACTTATATTTTAAAAAAGGGACACATTAATATCATAGTGGCAAAATAAGATAATCACTGATTATTTGGGGTTTTCAATGAATTTAAAATGTGTTACATTTTTAAATTGCAGAATCTCCAGCCCACACCACACTGTACTCAAGTGTGAAAGGAGTGATAAGCACTTTCTCCGAAATCACCAAGGTGAACAGTGCAGTTCTTCATGGCTGGCTGATGCATCTGTTAACAGGGCCTAGCAGTGATGAAATAGCGGATTTAGCAATGCAGCCAGTCGTAATAATGCCAAGTGTACAACCAAGTTCTACACAGGCTACACAGCCATCCACAAACTATGCCCCGACAGATTGGAAAACACTGTCTCCCATGGGAGATTCACTATCAGCAGGCCAGTCATCAGCACCTCAGAACAAATCTTCCACAGATGCAGCTCCACCTGACCCAGATGTCCCAGCCACAACTGAAGAACAAAGGAATCTTGTGAAGGAAAATTATACGCTCTTACAAAGCCTGTGTGCCTATTTTGTAAAAGAAGACAGGTAAGTCTGAATACTTACTCATCTTGGGTTTTGTTTGTGGTAGTGATGTTGCTATCACCACCTCTCTTGGGTGATAAAAAAGGAGCTGTATAATTCCTCTTTAGGGCAGAAACTTTATACAAATAATAATAATAAATTCTTATTATTGTGAATATGTAATATACTTATATTCCTCATTACTTTGTTGAATATTTCTTTCATAAAAAATTAGAATGGAAATAATTTTATGGATTCATTTGAACAACTTTTTACCTGGCAAGCAAACCACAATTAAACATTGGAATAGTTTAGTGTGAACAACTTTGGTTATTGTTCCACTAAGTTTCGGGTGTGCAGCTACACGAATTCTCCTTCTTCCTCGAATATTTCGGCTGTATGTTCAGCCATCTTCAGAGTGAGCCACAAGACTGCTGCTCCAGTGCTTGCTTAGTCCCTTTATACTCGTGTACCACGCGTTATACAGCCGAAATATTAGAGGGAGAAGGAGAATTCTTGCGGCTGCACACCTGAAACTTCATGGAACAGTCTTTGCGCCGCCAAAATCTGAAGATTCACAACTTTGGTTTTGCTTTATTTAATACTTACATTTCAGTATTTTTATTTATTTATAACAGTAAACTACTATGGTATCATAACTTACGTGGTCATATTTAACATTGTTAGTATGTAATCTTGTTGCATGCACTTGGAGTCTTCATATCGTTTAGTAGTTTTGTATGTAGAGTACTAAAGAAATACTGTGTACAAGTTATATTTTGCAGTGGTATATCAGAAGAGGTTGCCATAACTTTATTAAAAGCACTAATAAAAGTTACATCTACATTTTTGACATCTCCTTATGATGGCCAAGGTTTTGCCGATCTTATGGTCACGATGAGGACACTTGCTGAAAGTGGCACTGGAAATGGATTCATTCTGCTCTTCAAAGCTGCTACGGATTGGCTTGACATATGGTATAGTATTCATCCTTTATGTTACTTATTGGTGCGTGTGCCCGCCCGCCTGCACGTGCACACACACTCGCACACGTGCACACGCTCTTCACATTTAACCAACTTAATATTATTTATATTCTGCTTTCAGCAAGTCTTATTTAAACCTATGGGAAATACAACAAGTGTTAGAAAAGGAACAATCACCTCTGAAGCACAAAGGAATGTGTGAGGCAGCATGTGGTATTATGAATTTTATGAGCTGTGTTTTTGAGGCAATCAGCCCTCCAAGCCTAGGACTGCAGAATCAAACGCCTTGGGATGATGATATGACATCAGATAGAGAGTCTGACCTCATTGAGGACTTGGAACCAGAAGACGATGAAAGTGAAGAAGATGATTCTGTGAGTTATAGAATAATCTTTCTTCAGTACTTTAAAATTTCAAGCTTTGTATGGAAATTAATTGGTAAGGTAATAAAATATGTAACAGGCATGGAACAGTGTGATTATGAAGCAAACTACACCACATCTTGATGCTGCTGGTGTGCTGTACCTGCAGGGATAACTATTTGGGGAACCACAATTCCTCTTCTTCTTCTTCTTCTTCTTCTTCTTCTTCTTCTTCTTCTTCTTCTTCCCTGTGACTTTTCCTTTGCCTCCATCATACCCCTCCACTTGACCCCGCCTCACTCCTCTTCTTCCCCTAACCCTCATGTTACTCTCCTCTCTCCATAAGTCTTCCATAAGCTTCACTTGGCAGTCCTCTGACTCCAATATTTCTCTCTTGATCTCTCAGTTATTAACAGAAGTGGCCTAATTGTAATCTGAGATCAGTATTGGAGATCAGAATGAGACTGAATAAATGTGTCATAACCCTTCCTCCCACCATGTCAATGGAGAATGAAATGACAAAAATGTATTTTAAGGATGTGTAAGACTCAACACCTCTCATGTGTAAGTCATTAAAAATGATTTTGTGTTGTGTGTTGGAGATATATATAATTTTTTCTCATCTGCCATATTTACCCAATTATAAGATGAGGTTTTTTCCCAAATGTGCCATTCGAAAAATACAGAGTTGTCTTATATGTGTAGATTAAACTATTGCTGCTGAGAGCAACATTTTTGCATAGTTTAATAGATTATTATAGAGATAGTCTTACACTTACAAATGAAGGTTTGACTATTTATTTTGAAGAATTTTGATTGATAGAGGATAGCAATGCTTTCATCGAATAGGCTCGACGTTTCCCAATGCGCCAAAGCGTTTGATACAATATCAACCTGACTTGAACTATTACCTGACTGTTGACTTGCAGTGCTAATGCACGGGTCATGCAAGAGACTATGAACTATCCACAACAACAATCTAATGATCTGCTTAAAAATTCATGGGTTTGTGAAATGCAGGAGGAAGTAGAATTTAATGCTATCATTTTGCAAACTTTTGTTGTATTTGAACAGGTTTGCAATAAAAATTGTCATTAATGTATGGATACCATATGCACACAGCTGAGTTCCTTTTTAAGTACAGGTGACATTCAAAGGCGAAAATCATGCCCTTCAAAACCATTACTTGATTCTGAACCCAAATGAGTATGTTATTTGGTTATGAGAAACAGTAATTATTTCCCAAGTGGGTTGCAAATGAGAAATTTGGTCACTGTTCATGTATTAGAACACCGGGAAAAAATGTCACCAGCTTGTTAACCCACTTTACAGCAAGATGGTGACATTCAAATGAAACGAGAAAGAAAATCAATCTAGAATTAGATATTGTACAAGAGAAATCGACTGCTATTGTTATCACAAGAATAAATTACAACAGAAAGACCTGTTGTGGATATAGTACCACAGGTGTTAGTCGATTGCAGGATGAGCGAAACTTTGAGAATTGGACTGAATTGTGATTGCTATATTTTATTTATGTATTATTTGCTGTTGTTGTGTACGACCTGTACCCTAGAAGATATTGCCGTGGTTCACTGTTGTTCAAGCACAGCAGTACAGAAGGGTTGGGGGGGGGGGGGGGGGGGAGGCAGTGACACCATCTAGGCTGAGAAAGTTTCATCATGCAGCCACCCACGGGAATGTATATTGGATAGTTAGGCTTTTATGAACATCTACCATGTTTAAACTATAGTTTGCCTGAATCCATTTGCACTCTGAATCAAATTTACTTTCAAATTGGACCAATACTCAGCAGCAGCATACATTTCTGGAGTTCAGAGAAAGTTTGAGTCTCGTAACAAATAAATACCCCACTCATACGGTTATAGTTGGTGGGGACTTCAACCTACCCTCGGTATGTTGGCAAAAATACTTGTTCAAAACCGGTGGTAGGCAGAAAACGTCTTCCGAGATTGTCCTAAATGCATTCTCCGAAAATTATTTAGACCAGTTAGTCCACGAACCCACGCGAATTGTAAATGGTTGCGAAAACACACTTGACCTCTTGGCCACAAACAATCCAGAGCTGATAGAGAGCATCATGACTGATACAGGGATTAGTGATCACAAGGTCATTGTAGCTAGGCTCAATACCATTTCTTCCAAATCCATCAGAAACAAATGCAAAATAATTTTATTTAAAAAAGCGGATAAAGTGCCACTAGAAGCCTTCCTAAAAGACAATTTCCATTCCTTCCGAACTGACTATGCGAATGTAGACGAGATGTGGCTCAAATTCAAAGATATAGTAGCAACAGCAATTGAGATATTCATACCTCATAAATTGGTAAGAAATGGAACGGATCCCCCGTGGTACACAAAAAAGGTCCGAACGCTGTTGCAGAGGCAACGGAAAAAGCATGCGAAGTTCAGAAGAACGCGAAATCCTGAAGATGGGCTAAAATTTACAGACGCGCGAAATTTGGCACGTACTTCGATGCGAGATGCCTTTAATAGGTTCCACAACGAAACATTGTCTCGAAATTTGGTAGAAAATCCGAAGAAATTCTGGTCGTATGTAAAGTACACAAGCGGCAAGACGCAGTCAATACCTTCGCTGCGCAGTGGCAATGGTACTGTTATCGACGACTGCGCCGCTAAAGCGGAGTTATTGAACGCAGTTTTCCGAAATTCCTTCACCAGGGAAGACGAATGGAATATTCCAGAATTTGAAACATGAACATCTGCTAGCATGAGTATCTTAGAAGTAGATACCTTAGGGGTTGCGAAGCAACTCAAATCGCTTGATACGGGCAAGTCTTCAGGTCCAGATTGTATACCGATTAGGTTCCTTTCAGATTACGCTGATACTATAGCTCCCTACTTAGCACTCATATACAACCGCTCGCTCACCGATAGATCTGTACCTACAGATTGGAAAATTGCGCAGGTCGCACCAGTGTTCAAGAAGGGTAGTAGGAGTAATCCATTTAACTACAGACCTATATCATTGACGTCTGTTTGCAGTAGGGTTTTGGAGCATATACTGTATTCAAACATTATGAATCACCTCGAAGGGAACGATCTATTGACACGTAATCAGCATGGCTTCAGAAAACATCGCTCTTGTGCAACGCAGCTAGCTCTATATTCGCACAAAGTAATGGCCGCTATCGACAGGGGATCTCAAGTTGATTCCGTATTTATAGATTTCCGGAAAGCTTTTGACACCGTTCCTCACAAGCGACTTCTAATCAAGCTGCGGAGCTATGGGGTATCGTCTCAGTTGTGCGACTGGATTCGTGATTTCCTGTCAGGAAGGTCGCAGTTCGTAGTAACAGACGGCAAATCATCGAGTAAAACTGAAGTGATATCAGGTGTTCCCCAGGGAAGCGTCCTGGGACCTCTACTGTTCCTGATCTATATAAATGACCTGGGTGACAATCTGAGCAGTTCTCTTAGACTGTTCGCAGATGATGCTGTAATTTACCGTCTAGTAAGGTCATCCGAAGACCAGTATCAGCTGCAAAGCGATTTAGAAAAGATTGCTGTATGGTGTGTCAGGTGGCAGTTGACGCTAAATAACGAAAAGTGTGAGATGATCCACATGAGTTCCAAAAAGAAATCCGTTGGAATTCGATTACTCGATAAATAGTACAATTCTCAAGGCTGTCAATTCAACTAAGTACCTGGGTGTTAAAATTACGAACAGCTTCAGTTGGAAGGATCACATAGACAATATTGTGGGGAAGGCGAGCCAAAGGTTGCGTTTCATTGGCAGGACACTTAGAAGATGCAACAAGTCCACTAAAGAGACAGCCTACACTACACTCGTTCGTCCTCTGTTAGAATATTGCTGCGCGGTGTGGGATCCTTACCAGGTGGGATTGACGGAGGACATCGAGAGGGTGCAAAGAAGGGCAGCTCGTTTTGTATTATAGTGTTATAGGGGAGAGAGTGTGGCAGATATGATACACGAGTTGGGATGGAAGTCATTACAGCATAGACGTTTTTCGTCGCGGCGAGACCTTTTTACGAAATTTCAGTCACCAACTTTCTCTTCCGAATGCGAAAATATTTTGTTGAGCCCAACCTACATAGGTAGGAATGATCATCAAAATAAAATAAGAGAAATCAGAGCTCGAGCAGAAAGGTATAGGTGTTCGTTTTTCCCGCTCGCTGTTCGGGAGTGGAATAGTAGAGAGAGAGTATGATAGTGGTTCGATGAACCCTCTGCCAAGCACTTAAATGTGAATTGCAGAGTAGTCATGTAGATGTAGATGTAGATGCTAAAAATCTAGATTGGGACCAGTGGCGTACTTACAAATTTTGTTTAGCCTTCTTGTCAGTGTTCACCGTGAGGTATGATGAGGATGATAGAGGTGTCTCGGCTACCAATTTTACACAGCCAATGAGAGAGCAGCTAGCAGTCTATTTTTTTGGAAGCAAGAGAAATTCTAACTTTCTCATGTCAGTATATAAGGAAAATCTGCTATGTGTTCAAAAATAAAATAAAAAATGGGTGTAACCCCAACCTCAGAAATCAAAACGCATTCTGAAGAACTAGCCAAATATTTGTGTCAGCAAGGTACATATTTCCAGCTGTCCTATTAGGATGATGATATTCATGATTAAAAATAGTGATACCACAGACGACAGTAATCAAAACAGACAGTAAATATAAAAATAGATTTTTGTTTATTTTATTTGTGCATATATTATCAAAATATAGACAACAATAAATGGCATAAATTTAGAATAGAGGCATTGTTAACTTTTTAGGCAGATATGCGACATCCATAAAAGTTTGTAATTTTTATTAGTCAGAATGTTGAAAATAAATTTTGTTCATGGATCTTCTTACAAAAGGGGGGGGGGGGGGGTCTTATATTTTGGGTCGTCTCGTACAAGGGTAGTATAGCAGCACATGTTCATTGAAGATAGTAAAGCCACTAGTGTTAGTGTTTCAAATAGTGTAGATTTTAACTTTTTGAGAGGTACTCACTGATTAAATTCAAAGAGGCAGTCTCTTTGCCATGCCAGAAAAGAAATTATTTTCATAATTTCACCAGTTTGTGCAAATTCTTAACCTAATTTCACTATGGGACAATAACTACATATAATTAAAGTAACATTACATAATAACAGTTGCTATAAATTCATAGTTGTAAATGTAATAATTTAGTTTTAGTGGATTATCTTGTCTGCTGCCAAAAAAATAACATAGATTTTATTTTCAGGATGAAGATAGTTTGTGTAACAGATTATGCACATTTACGATTACTCAGCGAGAATTTATGAACCAGCACTGGTATCACTGTCACACATGCAAGATGGTTGATGGTGTGGGTGTTTGCTCAGTTTGTGCCCGTGTATGTCATAAGGGACATGATGTTACTTACGCCAAGTATGGCAATTTCTTTTGTGACTGTGGTGCTCAAGAGGACAACTCGTGCATTGTAAGTTTTTGCATTTATTTGGATCAGGAGCTGATTAATTTTACTTGTACAGAATTGCTTTTCTTAGGTGTGTAAAAACGAAAATGGGCCAAGGTTCTAAAGGAAAAGATACATTTATTCAGTCATTGAATGATAACTGTTGGAGTATTATATACAACGAAGGGAACATTTTTCATTAAATAATTATATAGTGTATTATCATACGTAACCATACATTTTGAATTAGCTCTGACACTTCTGGTTTTTTAGTGATGTCCAGTTTAATGCTGGGGATTTGAGGATTTTATGGATGCTAAGGACATTTTTCTCTTACAGCCATGCCTCTCTCATCCAATCATGGAACAAGCACTGAGGCCGGTGGTGAGGCATGGCTATTGCTTGTGTCACAACTTTTCAGTGAAACGTTTGCCAACAAAATGAGGACAATGACTTTATGTTGTTTTCATGTGTGACATTCGTAAGTTATCTATACGTTTCAGATCATTTAATCTCCATTTGTTTTTGTTTCATCCTTTGGCAACAGCTCAAAGAGATAGTGTGTTTAATGTTAACCTGCAACAGGAATGCATATTTCTGAAGTTGTGTAATGACAGCAACAATGAATGTGTCTGTTGCACACTGTGTACTGTAGAATTTTCCATTGCACATAAAGGAAAGATTATTATTAAAGATTGATATTTATGTTTCAGTACTTCTAAATTGCTTGAGTTTATCAGGAACGCCTGTTCCAGTTGAGAGGGTTTTAGGGTTTTGCTCTATGGAAGCAGGTAGACTTTCAGTATCTAAAACCTCTGTGAAATGTTAGAATTAATTCTGAACTTTCTTGTTGCAAATTGTATGATATAATTAAAACAAACACTTTCTCTGAAAAAAGTCATGTATAATGAAAAAAATGAAAAATACTACTGAAAAAATAAAGTTCAATGTTTCATGAAACTTTTAAATTTCTAAGTAATTTCAGAATCATGTCCTGGGTTGCACCCAAAAAAATATTCTAATATGTCCGGGGTTGGCCAGTAAAATATGATTCTCATTACAGCATTTTAGACAATTATCAAAGCATTTTTCCCGAAGTAAATATACACAAAGAAGTTTAAGAGGTTGTACAACCATCTTAAGCAAGTTAATGGAAATAAATCTTCCTCCAATTAAGTTAAATCAGTTTTTACACCAACTGCCATTGTGTCTGTTGATTTTGTTCCTGTCCTCTCTTCTCCACATCTTTAAAATTTACATCTTATAAACAGGGAATTTTAAATGCTATTAGAGAATCAGCAATATAACATGATCTCTGTTGCAAAAATGGTATCTCTCTCTGCCTGCATTTCTGTCTTGCTCTAGCTGCAGTTTTGTTGGATGTAATTACCATATAGACAGTGAATTTGTAAGAAAAGGAGCTGTTTTACAGGAACTAGATAATTTTAAATTAATCTTACTATCCAGATTATATTGTATGCCATTTTTCTTGGGAGTAGAATATGCAGAAGAAAATATATTTGTAGAATTGATACTGTAAAGTGAGCATGGAAAAGCAGGTGCTGCTTCAGCTGTTTGAAGGCCAGTTCACACCAGTTGCCACATCACATCAAAACATTCCACAATGCATTTCAAATAGTAGCATCCATAGAGACTGTCACATCTCATCACGGTTTCTTGGGAAGAAAGTTTTGATGGTTTCATCATCTGATAACATCGGAAGTTGGCCTATGTTCACCACACTCACTCATGTTACAGTAGCGCTTCGTTTTCATGACAAATTGCAAATGATCCATGGTGACTTGGATAAATTTTACATTGAGCGTTCTTCCACAAGTGGGGTCAGATGTCTGAAAGTGAAAAAATTATTTAAATTTTACAATAACAGAACAGAGCTGACACCCACATTTATGTAAATAAGAACATAAATTCATGAAGCAATTTTCATTAAATAATGTTTTAAGCGTACATGTCAGCTATAATGAAGGAGAGAAATACAGTTGTTTATGACATTATTAGTAATGTGAGGGGAAAAAAATATAGGTAAGGTAGTCTGGATCGATTTATTTCTATATAAATATTGTTTGATGAGTTTTTACGTACTGTGGAATCCAGGTAGCATGTTTTTAAACGACCACAGGTTCTGAACATTATAAGCAGAGAAACATACTACCAAAAAATAACTAATTCTGTAACAATTTGATTTTTTTGTAATTAAAAATGCTGAATTAAGGGTGCCATATTAGGGGTAATATGCGAATTCATAATGCCACACTTCGTGCACCCTATCTCGATCAGTTATAATTGAGAATGTGCTTTTCCAAGAACAGGTTCAGAATATCGCACCCAGAATCCCTAAAAATTATGTATTAAAATACGAGAAGCAGAGATGTGTTAAGTACAGCGACATTGCTTAAATCCAGTATATTGAACATGACACTTCTTCTGATCGCACACTTTATCTTGGCCTCTCTGTGATTGGTGATAGTTGAACAATTTTATGCAACTTTGGAATGTTTACTTTCTTTACCAACCTTAGCTATGAAACAATATTATGTGCCATAGCTGTTGTGATAGTAGTGTTGATCCGAGTGCTGTGTTGATTTTCCAATTTCTAACACACGACCTTGCATCCCAGACACACATGAATTGTTCAGACATGGTAGTTGTCACACGTGCGTTCACATTAGAGTTATATTTACATGGAAATGTTCACTTATTTTTAAAGCATCGTGGATTCTTTGTATCCCCAATTATTAGCGACACCAACTTTTCTGTTCCACTTTCATTACAACATAATAAAACAATTAGCCTCTCTTTATTAAATTTTCTGCCATGGCAGTTTTCTGCTTTAAATTCAAGAGTTTTGTTAAGCAGAAGGTGGAAAAAATAAGCCCGTTTCATGTACATTAGAAACATTGATGGAAGAGTATTTTTCCATGACTGAACAGTGTCAGTGTTTACACTTCTAGCTTCTCCTAAACCACGTTTATACACTAAATTATGTCTGTTTTTTAACCTTTCAATCCAACCATTGGAAGGTGTGAAATCTGCAAGTCTGAGCTCTAGTGTCAAATACTTTGCTTTAGCATGAACCTACTGTGTTTACTTCTAATATTTTTGCCGTTCTACTCACTATATAGCAGAGGTACTGAGTCACAGATAGGTACAACAAAAAGACTCACAATTATAGCATCAGGTGTGTGTGTGTGTGTGTGTGTGTGTGTGTGTGTGTGAGTGTGAGTGTGAGTGTGAGTGTGAGTGTGAGTGTGAGTGTGAGTGTGAGTGTGTGGGGGGGGGGGGGGGGCGCACACTCGCGCGCGAGGAGAGAGAGAGAGAGAGAGAGAGAGAGAGAGAGAGAGAGAGAGAGAGAGAGAGAGAGAGAGAGAGCCATCATTTTGAACTGGAAAGCAAGTGTCAGAGCAAGCAGTGAAAACGTGAGACTTCACCACCTCCAAAGAAAAACTCAAAGGCCATACACACCAGTTCTGGTAAGGGCATGATGTCCTCTTTTTTTGACGAAGGCCTTAATGGCCGAAAGCCATAATTGTGAGAGTCTTTATGTTGTGCCTATCTGCAACTCAGCATCTCCACTGTATGGTGAGTAGCTACTTTGCTTCTCATAATATTGTTACATTCCATCCTGGGTTTCCATTGTTTGATTTTTGCCCTTTTACTAGAAACCAAATCCATGGTCTCCCTTACAAGACTGAATGTGGATGGTGATGCAGAACATTCTATTTCACTTCACAATAACTGTCAGGTTTGGCAAAAGTAAGGAACATTGCTAATATCTCTTACAACTTGATACTGAGAGATTTGTTGCTGGCCTTTGTGAGGTATTCTTGTAAGTAAAGGCATCAACAGGACCTTGAGGGAACTCAACAGATAATATTTGATATTTCACATACATTGTCTGATATACCCATGCTGTGGAGGCGTGACATATTCCAATGCAGAGTTACTTGAAGTGGTTTTACTGCATATGGCGCCATGGAGCCATAAGAGAGATAGGAGTTAACATGGAATAAGTTAAGTTTATGTGTAGAGGATCAGGTGAAATGCATTTTTTAAAATGGTGCCAACACTGAAGAAGTTGAGAGACCATGATGATGATACTAGTGAATCTGAAGCAGATAAAATTTTGGAACAAATATGACAATTACTATAAATTGCTAAAAACAGTTCAATGTATGCAATTGCAGCATGTATACATGTGACAGTGATCTAGGTTTGTCTGTAAGCAGGGTGGTATTATGTTTTAAGCACAAGAATGTAGAATTTGACACATTTTGTAATTGGGTACCTGTGATAATTATGACCAATGGTTGGTACTTAACAGATGTTGTATGTTAGTAATTTTTGTATGTTCTTCTTAATTAGAGTGTGTAGTGAGGGAAATGTTATGAAACAGTGTGTGTATAGTGTGTGCAGTGACTGATAGTGAGATATGAGTGAACAGTGCGGCATTACATTATTTAATAAGTTATTTGTAAAAAAAAAAAAAAAAAAAAAAAAAAAAAGTATTGTATATCAGGAGTAAATCTAATGATAGTATCTAACTAGAAGTCTGTAAATATATGTGTATACGAATTAGTTTATTTTAAATTGATATAAACTTGTAAATATTTTGACATGTCCTATATCCTTGTAAAAAGAGATCTGCGGATTAAGAAGACGACTACTAATACTACTACTACTACTACTACTACTACTATTGAAAATAATAATTACTTAATGAGTCTGAAAATGGGTTGCCAGAGATCAATTTCAAGGAAAAATGTCTTTGGATTATTAAAATTTGTTATCAACTTGCCATTATGCATCACTATTAATAATAAATTTTCTGAATGACCATATACAATGATCAACATACTCAGTCTGCAGATTTTAGTGCTAGATCCTGTCTGTCTACAGTTCCAGGAGACAAGTAAATCTTTTATCATGGTATTATAAATCATCTGCAGAATTCATAAGCCCCTCTGAATCTGATATAATTTAAGAGAACAGTAGAAACTGTTAATCAAAAAGTTCAGGCAGAAGTTAATTGTCAGAGAACACAGTTGCCCAAGATACACTATGACCAACCATTAGTGTATAGTCCACATATTGTGTGATGATTGCTTTGTATCTGTACTTTTTGTTCACATTTGTGTTTGTTGTAGAATTGGGTGAGATTGATACTACACGGTGAGAATGGTGACTATATAGTTGTCTGTGGGGTAATTAATTTCCAGATAATATGAAGACAAATGTTTGCTCTCTTCATGTTGGCAGAGACTTAAATGTCTTCAAAGGGGACTCCCATTCGTGAGCAAATTTAGTATTGACCTGTGCAGTCTTAAAAGGATAAAATTAGCTTACCATTTTACCCATTTTTGTGGTGCAAAATACTTTTGAATATAAGTGAGAATTTTTTTTTTGTGTTATTGTCTGGACATAGTATTTTATATTATTGTTTTCTGTCTATTTTAGTTGTCTTCATCTACAGTGTGATACAATTTCTTAGCTAGAACCATAGAAGTCCAGCAGGGTGAGACGGACCACACTGTACTGCTATACAAGTAATGCAATACGTACTCGTATAGCTAGTAATAAATTTTAAAGATAACCTTGCTAGTGTCCCTCCATGAATTGTGTTAGATTATGATTAAACCAATGTCAGTGTCGATCTTGGAAAATCATTTGTTACTGATAGACATGGTAAGAAATGCCATGAACAGATATCCAGTCACTATAAGTCTGAAACAAGCATCATTATCTTTGGGGTCAGCTGCTGGTGACTTACTCCCTCTCTATGTGATAGACAGAGGTATGAGTATTTTCAGAAACTGTGGCTGTAAAATGTTCACAAAGGCCAACCTTTGCTGCAACGAATCATGGTGTGCTGCTATGGCTTGATATAATTGTGCTTCACATAGTTGAATTTGAATGCCAACATTTATGGACTGGTTTGAAAAAACTTTTCTTTCACATGCCTAGCATCTGGAAGGTCTTAAAGCTATTCTGGGAGACTATTTACTATTTCACCTCAGTCCAGATGTTTGTTCTCTCCCCCTCCCTCCCCTCACCCCCCCCCCCCCCCCCCCTCTCTCTCTCTCTCTCTCTCTCTCTCTCTCTCTCTCTCTCTCTCTCTCTCTCTCTCGTGTTCATAGTGTAATATATTTTAATGCCACCAAATGCAAAAAATCTGTTAGCCACTGGCTGTTACCGTCTTCAGGTCTCGAAGAGATGTGTACTCAGAAGGGTGTTATGGGGAGGTGGTGTCAACAAGTAAAGTGAAGATAATGTGCAGGATCTTGCAGAAGCAATTTTAGACAATTTATAGAAATGTTTATTTGTACCTGTGAATTTTTTTGAGAAAGCTATAGAAAATACCCACAGATTACAGATTTGCGTGTGTAGTGCCAGAAATTCTGGAAGACTGGGAAATCGAGGTACTCGGAATGAGACAAATTGGTGAGTCTAACAAATTGTTTAGAGTTGAAGAAACTGACATCTCAGTACAGCCTGTACAGGTCATCTTATGCATCTTACCATTACCTTCTATCGAAGGATGTGATTGTTAAAAGTATGCATTTCCAAAGACTACTGATGTTTAGGAATGCTAAACATTCATAGCCATAAACATCTCTGTTTTTCTCATTTTAATTTTGATATTATTTCTACAACACAATTGAAATAAAAAATCTAGAGCAATTTATTATTGTAATTCATCAAACCCCACTTAATTTTCTGTATAATCTCAAAAATGGCTTAACCAAAGTTCCCAAGATATTTGAGGAATCACTTGTGGTTGCTGTAACAAGAAATAGATATGATCAGAACAAGAAATAGATATGATCAGTCTCACTCCAAAATAAGCAAAAGATTGACGACTCATTTTATTTTTTTATGGTTCTCTGATTAGGTGGAAAAGTATAGTAACACATTTTTCTGATGCCTTTTGTTTGGGCTCTCCGTGCGTTAAAATTTGTTTTACAATAACTAAGCGTGGCTAGAAACAAAAATCTTTTAAAAGAAATTATCAGTCTCCTCTCATTTATGACTTGTTTTTGGTGGCAAGTTTTGTTAACCCATCTGATGGATACCGAGTCTCCTTTCTCGGGCTAGCACCACATTAAATCAGTTAGCATTTGAGTTCTGTACAGACTGGGCATTCAAATTACGTGTCATATTCTTTGTGAGGTTAACTTGTGCATGCTGGGCTTCTTAATGCCATAATTAAGATATTAATGACATGACATAGTGATTAACACCCTAGTTATGAATTTGGGAGGACTGAGGGCTCAAATTCCCATCTGACCACACAGTTTAATGTTTGACGTGATTTCCCTGAATCATTAAGTCAAATGTTGAAATGGTGTTTTTGAATAGCACATGACCATTTTCCTTCCCTACCCCACCATCCACCATCGAGTTTGTATTCTATCACCATCAACAACTGGATGTTAAACCCTAATTTTCCTTTTTCCACCTTTATGTCGGTATAAGTTTCTATGCATATTGACAGTAACCTTTTTATTTGCGATTGTCATCTAATTACTTTTATTGTTGTTATTATTATTATTATTATTATTATTAGTAGTAGTAGTAGTAGTAGTAGTAGTAGTAGTAGTAGTATTTCATTGCACCACCGATGTGGGTGATGGTGAATTTACAGCAATATGTACATAATTACTGAGAGAGATCATCAAGATATTCCATTCTTGTATGATAACATTCTAGACCACAGTAAACATTCTGATTGAATCCACTTTCTGTTTTCCACAGTATTGATCGAAACACAAAGACGTAACATGAAGTTCTGAATTATGTAAAGGTTATATATGAAAATAACTTGACAAAGGCAGTAAAATATGCTGTTTCCAAATTATTTCAGGCATTATCAAAACGTAGCCGTCTGGCAAGTGAGGATGCCCATACACAGAACATGCCCTCTGCTGATCAGCCATTGTCATCCACTCCAATGCAGCAGCGGAATGTCTCTCCTGTTCATGTGGAATCTGGTACAGAAGGAACTGCTAATGCAGAAGCAGCAAAGCAGTCTCATCATACTTCAAAAATAATTGGTAAGTGTGTCATT
This sequence comes from Schistocerca gregaria, assembly GCF_023897955.1. Lineage (NCBI taxonomy): Eukaryota > Metazoa > Arthropoda > Insecta > Orthoptera > Acrididae > Schistocerca > Schistocerca gregaria. Next base: position 504,803,851 of record NC_064931.1, on the reverse strand, counting down.
TCTGTTTGATGATACTAAAAATGTTTTACAAGGCTAAATATTCCATCTTCTCCTTTGTACTGCTTTTTAAAGTTTCAAAATAAGCCTTCTTCAAAGGGATGTTAGTTGTCACAAATGATTATATTTGCTTTTGAAGTTTCAGACACTACCAAAGCTGTGATTCTTAGTTACAGTGCTCCATCTTATGTTTATGCCCTAAGCATCTTAATAGGATTTTGAGGATTATTTGGCAGTCATTTCAATAGTGCAGGTGTATATTTTAAAATGGCATTGATACTGTTGAGTTCATCTTGTAGAGTAAATTAGTGATGTTTTGTCAGAACTCGTGTGATAAGGATGGTTGATTTCAAAAATGGATTTGTTCATTCAGAATGATAACGATCACATTTCTATTCATTATTATAGCAATAGAAATCTCATTACATTAAGGAAGTGTTAAAAGAAACATTGTTTCTCATTGTCTGTGTAGAATTTCTTAAGTTATACATGCCTTGTGGCTGTTACCTTGGGGTGAGCTCCCTGGGAAATATGTCCCACATTGAGTGAGCATACAGTTGGCAAATACAGGGTCCTGGGATGAGAACTGGGAAGCATTATTAGGCTCAAAATGTGGCAAGTTCTGTCTGTGCTCATGGCTGTCCATAATTTTGGCTTGTGGTAATTCCACAGTATTTAGGTGATATTCGAAACTGTAGCAGTCAGTCAGTTTTTATAGCGTTTAGTGTTGCTGTGCTACTGTAGCTTTCAACATACATTATTTTTGAGAAGGCAATGGTCACTTTACCATATTATTATCACAGTGGGTTTCATGACTCTTCTCAACTCATTTTCATACTGTGATGGCACTTACTCCATTTGAAACTGGTCATTCAAAATAGTGAAATGTATCAACAGGTATTAGCTACTGCTTTGTCTGTACACAAAGTATTTGCAAGGAATGATGCTGGCATTTTATGTGATTGTCAGGAGAGATAGGTGGGCATAAGAATTCTGTTGGTGAGCTGTTGCTGATGAGTTCAAAAGTGGTTGCTAAACGCGAAAGAATTAGCATATAGAGAAGATTAGAGGGGGAATAGTAGTTACAAATGAAGTGGTGGTGTTAAGGGGAAGGGGATGTTGAAGTAAAAATAGACATAAATGAATATGTGTACACACAAACAAAAAATGATTAAACTTAATGAAACTGAAGAGACCTTGTACAGTATCAGTGGTGAAAGCACCTATGTCATATTTTCCAGTTGGGGTTTAGAAATCTGCCAGTGCTGGGTATATAGTGACTGCTTTTGCTTGTGTGTTCTTCAGATATTCCAAAAGTCATGAATATCTGGACTTCTTCAGTCTGACACATTGCTATTGTGCCCCACTACTCTCCTGCTACTCCATTTCAAAAAATGTTCACATGGTATCTACATTTAATTCAAAAATCAAATATTTTGTAGCTCCTTCTTCTTTCTCCTTTATCATTCTTGTATCTTTCCTATATTTTTGCATATTCTTGTAAGCCACTTTTATTAACCTATTAGATTGAAAAATATGTACAAACTGCGTATGGTTTGCCATATTTGCAGCTTTAATTATCATGGAGTGTGAGTGTGAGTGTGTGTGATTTAAGACTGATAAATGATGTATGTAGTTATTATGTTGTTTGACATTTATATTATCAAACCATCCTGAAGTAACTAGCAAATTAAAACTTTTGCTCAGCAAATAGAAATATGTTTGAACGAAGTTGATTTATCAGTGCTCTTTTATTGTAAAATCTTTGTTGCTTATAAAAATGAAATTTGTGTGTTCCAGCTAACCATAGAGAAGAAATTCTTCGTGAACTTAATGACAACCGTGTTATGTCATGCCTAATGGATTTATTGATTGGGTTTGTGCCAGCTATGCAATGTGCCTGTAGAACAAGCAAAGTTGTTGGCAGCTACAAAAGAGCAAGAGATTCTTTATTTACTCTGCATCTGACCCCAAAGAAATTTGAATTGACAGAGACGTTAATGGTAAGCAGTCAGGAGAAAAAGTTTTGCTGGAATAAGAAATAGTTTAGAAGCTAAAGTAGCAGATAATAGTTTCATTTTGTAGTGCTGAAATCTTCAGGTGCCAAATATTGATGCCTTCTTACAGCTTTAACAACAGAGTATTTATGTATTTGCTCACAAACATACAGAGTAGTATGTCTTCTCTGCAAATATAAATTGAAGTCCTCTCTTCTTTCTGTATGCTCAGATTAATCTCAAGAAATACTGTAGTGATTTTGATAGGGTTTTTAAAAATGGGTGGACTGATTTTTCAAGGAAGGGTCATGTATATAATTTATAAATATTCCATGCAGATTGACTTTACTGTGGTGAATTAGTCGACTGCCACTGTGAAAACAAATGCATAGCCATCAAGCATTGAATGGCCGAACTCGTTGGACCCACAGCTCTCCACAGCATGACTCTTCCTTTCATTTACTAACAATAGGCAAAATGTGTTCAGCACAGTGTGTTCAGTGTGCATGTGCCTTAACATATTAAGATAGTATTTGTTTGGACACTTCGATACTATACAGAACACTGGTAAAGGAATTTCCACTGGCAAAAAAGAGATTTAGGTATTTTAAAGATCGTAAAGATGTGGACACGATCTTCTTGGATGGGATTCAGAAATTATTTGAGGTTGACGACAGAAGATTTCACAATGGTTTAACAGATGGTTGATGGACACACTTCAAAAAATGACAATTTCAGAGTACCGATTTCTGCGTCCCTCACATTAACAATCACAGTTCACTCTTGTAATTCACTGCAAGTTTTTTGAACATACCATACCAAATATGACCTGGAGCGAAAAGAGTACCACCTCATAATCAGGCTGTGAAGTTTGACTTAATGTGAGTGAACCAGATATTTTTATCCAATAGTTTCCTTGCTATCATTTGAGAACAATTGTGTAGTGAGAAAAAAAAGTGATTCAAAAATCTGTGGGTTTTAATTTTTTATGCTAAGAGTGAAAAGTTTTCCAAAAAACTACATCAGCAATGTATGCAGCTTTGCTTCATTTACATACAGTACTTCTTTCAGCAGCATAGCAGATGACTCAACTTTCAGCTCCCTGAATTCCTTGAATCATACCCATATGCGGTCATGATTCTTTGAGTCATGAAGTCTGCTGCAAAACATTCGCAACAAATAGTTGCAGTCGTTAGTCTGCATCAGTGCATACTTGTGTGTGTGTCGGGGGGGGGGGGGGGGGGGTTGCTCACAAATGCACATGTGTGTGGACACTAGAACACTCTAAATGTACTATTCTGCTGAGCTTTCATTGCAGTACATAGAAATCTTGTTTTAATTATTGTTCAGGTACCAACACTTGGCTCGCAAGAAGGTGCTTTTGAGAATGTGCGTATGACATATTCTGGAGAGCAAGGTCAAACTATCAGACAGCTGTTATCTGCACAGATGATCAGGAGGGTAGCAATGTGCTGTATGTCATCCCCTCATGGGAAGAGACATCATCTTGGTAAGTCTTGTAACATTCCTTCATTTTCCCATTAGATTCATTGAAAGAACATTTCATTTGTGTGTTGCATGAAATGTGGTGTTCCCGTCAGCATTGGGTTTTACTGTAACTGGAAAAGTGCGGGTGTTGTTTCCTGTGTAATGTAATGCACATAAATCTTGTCTCTGCAGTAGGTGAGCAAAACAGTTATAGATGATAGCATGTGCGAAGTGGCAGCAGAAACTGGGATATGTGTTTCAGCACTCAGGCCATTATTAAATAATAATTTCTAGCATACCAGTAAGCAAATTTATTTACATCATCCTCCATAACTTTTGTTTAGTGAACTCACTGAATATGTGCTGTAATCTGTTTGAGGCTTTTGATGTATTGGACAGAATTTACTATCCATCCTTGCTCTAAAAAGTCAACCATAGTCACATCCTCGGCATCACAAAATACTAGAGCTGAACTTTCTCTAACGATCACACAGTTTTGAACTTTTGTTTCTGTGGCGACTTTTGTGATGCCATTTCATTGACTGCCTCTTTGATTGTAGTTTTAAAAAATGAATCAATGTTGCACCTCCAGTCATAGTTTTTTTCCAGTAGACTGGAGAAGAAACTTCGCAGAATACTACCAAATTCAAATTTTGCACTTAACAAACTTAAGGTATGCAAGGTTATAAGTTCAGTGGTTACTTATCTAATCTGCCTCAGACTTTTTGTTGGCACTCTCTCTTCAAAGAACACTTTATGGAATAATGGAAAAATCAACAGGTGATGATGATGGAGAAGCTAGTGTCTTCTGCTTTCACTTCTGCGTATAATTCCTCATTACTTTCTCCCTCCCTTACAATGTTTCACACCATAACAAGGTGCAGCGTGGCACAGATAAATGATAAAATTTGAAATAATTACAAAAAAGGAATAAACATTCAAAACTTTATTTGATGCTGAAATGTGTATTGTAGAAAAGTGGTAATTTTATTAGGCTTCACATTTTAAAAAATTACATCATATAAGTGCTGTCCATTCTGTCACAATCATTCAGGAAGTCTATTCTAGAGATATGCACAGCATGGCACAATATGTTCTGCGGCAGGTTGATGATTTTGTCTTCAGTCTTGGTCTTGAACAGGGCAAAGTTTATTGGTCAATTCAGGTACACAACACTCTTCAGCTGTCGACGTAAAATATAGTCACAGGCAGAGGTCTGGAGATTGGTGCAGCCACAGGATGTCAGCATTCATAGAAATTATATGATCCACAAACAGATGTTATGCTGTAGCCATAGACGCTCAGGCAGTGTGTAAGGAGACTCTATCCTGTTTAAACCAGTATGCTGACTGTCAAGATTTGGAAGAGAATGGAGCCTTTAAGTTAAAATTTGTTTATTATGTTCACATAGCATTGAAATGCCACACCAATAGTGGAGCTTTCCTCATCTTCAAAGAACTAAGAGCCTATCACCCCATGACACAACAGTCCGCCCAGTAACGCATATTCTGCTTATTCTTGTATCATCTTAAAGTGAAAATAGGCTCATCTGACATCCAAAAAATTTTAATGAATTAGTATTCTCATTGATTTTCTCATAATTATACACACAATCGTTAAGTTTCAGTTCTTGATCAAGTTGATGTTTGTATGTATGAAATTGAAGGCCATGGAGTTTTCTTGCATGCCCCAGTGATTGAGCGCAGTTGACAAGACAGTTTTTCACACCAAGCAACGAGGATTCTTTACACATCATCGTTTCCTGGCGTCCATGCAGACAGTACTCACCATCTAGGACGCCCCCCCCCCCCTCCTCCCAAAAAAAAAAAGTCTCTACAAAGTTACATATCCCCCATTTTGATTGTGTGAGGAGAAGAAAAAAAACTTTATTTTGAGGCGAGATCTTATAGTGATGCCAAAATAGTCTTTGTGCAGCTGTCACTATGTTGGTAATAAACACTCACAGCAACAGCATTCTCTGCACTGCCTCACTACTCCATTACAGTATTCATTACTACTCAACAGTTTTTAATTTTCTCCCACTTCTTGAACATTTACAGGACTGCCAACATCAACTTCAAATGTCCCCATTTCTCTGTGGAACCCTGTATCACAAATATGGGCCATGAAACACGAAATCACTAACTACGTTTCTGCTTCTCATGTTTTATCCATCTGCCACTTCTACAAGTTGTTATACCAACACTTCTGTTTTGAGAAGTTTGCCTTTTCTCACAGTTTCTCTTATTGGGGAGGTACCTATGCATAGCGATTTATTATGTTGCTGTCGGCATAAATCTTTCTGAATGTTTCGTAGTTAAAATTTACAGTCAAGTTATATAAAGTGTACTTTCATATACAGATTTGTACATGTACACAGGAAATCACAGATTAATTAATATTTGGTTAAATTACAGTTTTCTTTGTTTTGGGAATGCTAGACATAATTGCTTGGGGCTTTCATTTTCACTAACCATATATCTATGTAATGTAACAAATATTACTGTTGAAAATGTAAAGATAATCCATATTAAGTTTAAATATATTGAAAACTAAAGAGATTATAGCCATTTAATTTTCCAGAATATGTTTCCATTTTTATATTCGTAATATTACTTTTTCCAGCGGTTTCTCACGAGAAAGGAAAAATAACTGTTTTACAGTTAAGTGCATTGTTGAAACAACCAGAGGCTTCTAAGAGGAAACTGACTCTAACTCGTTTATCCTCTGCGCCAGTTCCATTTACAGTCTTGTCAATAACAGGCAATCCATGCAATGAAGACTTTCTAGCAGTATGTGGACTTAAGGTAAGTAAATTAACTAATGTTATACATTACATTATTTTTTGTTTCATTTGTATAATATTCTGTAACACTCCCGTTTTCTAATTTTTTTATTTTATTTTTGAAACTGCGTTGAAATTCTTTTATTGTTCTTTATATGTTATTCTTTATTATCTGTCTTATAAATAATGTTTTGATGTTGTTGTAGCACTTTGTGTCAGTAATTGTATAAGGTGAATGTTACATGGTTGTCACCTGTATTAAATACAGGCACAGGTCAGTCTGTTGTTGTTCAGTGCTCTTAAATTGGGCTTTAATTTGTTACACAACATAACACTTCTGTGAGAGTGATTTGATAATGCAAAAATCCAAAAAGTTGCTATTTTCAGAATCTCAAAAACGCTCCTTCTGATTTTTTCAGAAAAGGGTGTGTTTTCTAATTGTGTTTTTGTTTGCTTTTGTTAAAATTTGAAGGTAAAGGAAATAATGGATTGAAAGGGAAACTGATTTCTAATATAGAATTGCATTTTTCTTGTCAGCTCATATTGCAAGTAATGATTAGCAGTTAAAACATTTGGAATTTTCGTAGGAGCTTTTATTGTACATTTGGATGATAGTGTCTCTTCTGTAGTTTTTACAGATAAAAAGTATGAGATTTGCTTAACCTCTCAGAGGTGGGTTAGTCCATTAAAGTACAAGATTCACCCGAGTATAAAATGACCCCCTGCCTCCCTTTTTTTAAGAAAAAGAAGAAGAAGATGAGTCACCTTGAGAAAAATTTATTTTTAATATACATATGCTGACTAAGCAGAGTTACAAACTGTTTTATTGACATAAAGTATCTGCCTAAAAAATTAATATTATACCACTTATTCATTGTGTATATTTTGATAATACAAAATTAATTTTTATAATAATTGCCTTTTTTGCTCACTAAGCCTGACATCTGTGGTATCACTATTTTTAATCATCACTGCAGTTTTATAATTGTTATCTTTGTTGTCACAAATATTTGGCTGTTTCTTGCAAATACACTATGTGATCAAAAGTATTGGGACACCCCCAAAAAGATACATTTTTCATATTAGGTGCATTGTGCTGCCACCTACTGCCAGGTACTCCATATCAGTGACCTCAGTAGTCATTAGACATCATGAGAGAGCAGAATGGGGCACTCCGCGGAACTCACGGACTTCGAACTTGATCAGGTGATTGGGTGTCACTTGTGTCGTATGTCTGTACACGATATTTCCACACTCCTAAACATCCCTAGGTTTACCGTTTCCAATGTGATATTGAAGTGGAAACATGAAGAAACATGTACAGCACATAAGTGAACAGGCTGACCTCGTCTATCTATCCAGACCATCACACAGGATCTACTGCAGGTACTAAGACAGTTAGCTGCGAGGTGAGAAAACTTGGATTTCATGGTCGAGCAGCTACTCATAAGCCACACATCATGCTGGTAAATGTCAAATGATGTCTTGCGTGGTGTAAGGAGCGTAAACATTGGGCGATTGAACAGTGGAAAAACATTGTGAGGAGTGACGAATCATGGTACACAATGTGGTGATCCGATGGCCGGGTGTGGGTATGGCGAATGCCCAGTGAACATCATCTGCCAGCGTGTGTAGTGCCAACGGTACAATTAGGAGGCAGTGGTATTATGGGCGTGGTCATGTTTTTCATGGAGGGGCTTGCACCTCTTATTGTTTTGCGTGGCACTATCGCACCATAGTGCTACTACATTGATGTTTCGAGCATCTTATTGCTTGCCACTGTTGAATAGCAATTCGAGCACCTGTTCATAACGCATGGCCCGTGGCAGAGTGGTTACACAATAATAACATCCCTGTAATCGACTGGCCTGCACAGAGTCCTGACCTGAATTCTATAGAAGACCTTTGGGATGTTTTGGAACATCGACTTCATGCCAGACCCCACCGACCAACATCAATGCCCGTGCAGCACTCTGTGAAGAATGGGCTATAATTCCCCAAGAAACCTTCCAGCACCTGATTGAACATATGCCTGCGAGAGTGGAAACTGTCATCCAGACTGAGGGTGGACCAACACCATATTGAATTTCGGTGTTACTGATGGAGGACACCACAAACTTGTCCGAATACTTTAGATCACATAATGTATATTGTGATTTATGAGGTGTTGGTTATGGTGAGAACTGAAAACTGAGCTTTTTTCCTGAATACAGAGAGGATTTTGCTTCTATACTCAAGTGAAAATATTCCCATCATACCTCACAGTGAGCCTCGACAACATTGCTGCACGAAACATGTAACAAGAGAAGCCCTCGGACATTGGCGCGCCAGGTACATATAGTCTGTGCCCACGAGCTGGGCTCCAGTTCACCACCGGCAATGGAGGGTGAAGCTTTGACAATGCCAGCCACTCGTGCTGGCGAAACATCAGAAAAATCATTATATCAACGTTGGCCGAAGAATCCGAGACAGAAGCCAATAGGCAGTTTGTCAACAAGTGGCCACGAAAGCCTTAACAATTTTGTGTTAAAGGAGAAAGTTCTTCTAATCCATGATTTCGGTGCAAATTGCTCATTTGTGCTTCAAGATCTGAATTACGTCCTTATTCCTGACTGCTTAGAACATGATAAAGTGACATTTAATATTTCCATTCAAAGCTTATGTTAGTATTGAAAAAAAATGCCTAACATACAAAAGAGGTTTTCCTCTTCTAGTGGTAATGTTACACAATATGCACTCACGAAAAAATATACCTTACACAAGAATTACAAAACTTGTGCAGAATGGCACTATTTTGCCATACGCATGGGGAAAGTGCTTGGAATGGACATGGGGTAACTGTCAAGACCTGCTGCTACAGCAAGCCTGGAAAAGCCATTCATTCCTGGCATCAAATGTAAATTGTATACAACTGACAAATAATAACAAAGCGAAATAAATTTACTATCCATATTCAGTAATTCACCCACCTGGGTATCCATGTGTGGTTGCTTGGTGCTTCTGGGACTTGGGCAGGCACACAGGCCCCAAATTGAATTCGTATGACGTGTTAATGACAAGGGGCAGTGTGCCAGCCAGACTGGATTGTGGTTTTTAGGTGTCCCACGACATCAGACTAGATGAATAGCAGGCTGGTACCCACATCCAGCCTCAGTTACATCATCCACAAACATTTAGAAAACTTTCACACAGACAACTGGTTTACTCAATTTCTCTTTCATGGGGTAAGGGGTTGGTGAGACAAAGGGCATCCAGCCACACACTTAACATTAATGATCCATATTCGATAATAACCATGCTGACCCTGTGTGTAAGTACAGGGTAAAAGCAAAAGAAAAAGGAGCTCCATATTGAGTAATTCAAAAAATCATCTCTAGGACTTGTACTACACACTCACAATCCAGTATGTGAATAACACATTGAAATAAGCCTTAATCCTTGACTGGAAAATAAAATATCCAAATTGCTTGTAAACAGCATACTTCCTAAAATGATGTGAGTATCATTTAAACTGGTTTGGTTACAATTGCCTTAAGCAGTGACTTACAAAAGTTATGTAGTTAAACTGCGACACCAGAGCTGCATGATTGTGTAGACCAGTGTGAAAAGGGATATAAAACATGATACCTTAAATATGCCAACTGATCATATCTTCAGTAACGTTGAGCCCAGGATGCCTACTGGAAGAGGCTCTACATTGACCATGGATGAGGTATTATCAGTTCTTAAAAATAGGCCAAAATGAAAGGTATCATATGAGTGATACTTCAAGTATCATACTGCAAGTGATTCCTTTGTGGGGCTTTTATATTTCATTTTATTCTCTGTATCAGAATAAAGATAGCTTAAAATTCTTGTGACAAAAAATTAAAATGCTGTTATTTAAGGTTGTTCTCAAAAAATTGTTTCTTTTTATTGTAAGTTTTGTTATTTAAATATCTTATGGGGTTTATACTGTATGGCTAGATCTTAATAAGCCTAATATTGGAGCTTGGTTTTTTCAAGGTAAATGCCGATTTAATAATTTGTTACTAAAATCTCTTAGATTACATTATGTTCTTAATTTTATGTTTCAAAAAATCATGTTTTCTCCATCTTGACATTTAAACCACTGCATTTGTAAACGTACATATGGAAAAAAATATTCTTTATCAAGAAACGAAAGGGATGTTTTTGAGATTTTCAAAATTTGTTTTCTCAGAATGTAGTAAAATCAAGCAAATGTTACAAATATATATTCTTTGAGGAATGTATTGTGGCTGAGGCAAATATTTTGTACTCCACTGAATATCAAATAATTTTTTGACTTTTATTTCACACTTAGCACACACATTTTCATAATTATTTTTACAGGACTGCCATGTTCTGACATTTAGCAGCAGTGGAACTGTTGTTGATCATTTGGTTCTTCATCCTCAACTAGAGACTGGAAATTTCATCATCAGAGCCATATGGCTGCCAGGATCACAAACAAAGTTGGCATTGGTTACAGCTGATTTTGTTAAAATCTATGACTTGAGCAAAGACGCTCTTAGCCCACAGTACTTTTTCCTAATTCCTGCGGGGAAAGTTAGGGATTGCACTTTTGTCTCATCACAGGTGAGTTCCATATCTGTTAGTGCCATTGAAATGTTGTAATTTTGCACTGAAGTAGTAATTGTGACTTACAAAATACTTTTCCTCACTTGTGTCAAATGTGAACTGACGTACAAAGAAAATACTAATAAGAATGCAGAGTACCTTTCATCCCAAACTCTGCAGCTTTGAAGAATACATATGTAAATTTTGTTTATGTAGTATTTCAGGTTGATGACGGAAAGTAGTACTCTTCTGAACATGTTGTGCTTTTCAAATGTCCTGCTTAAAATAAATATCCCAGAACTGAGCACTGTGATCTCCGTGGTTCCATCATGTTACCTTTCTCTGTAGCCCTTTAATGAGTTACTATGTGTTAATAATTCCCCCTTCTTCAACTTCACTCTATCCATTTTTTTTTCAGTGCTGTGACGCACCATGACACTTCAAATTATGTTCTAAATGTAAGGTTTACCATGCCAGCATTTAAGCTGTACAGCAAGGTTGGAATTTCCGTATATGCTAAAAACAATTTAAATTTTTTATGAGAAATCAGATGTGACATTGAGTCTTAGCAATAATTTCATATTCATGGACATTTATATACTAAAAATCAACATATTGAATATTCCATTTTTCCAGTCATTTGTGGCTTGTTGAATAATTTTCTGGGATCATTCATTGATTGCTGGAAGGTCAGCCATGAGAATCTGTCAGTGGTGATCCACATGCATATATTTTGGAAGAACCAGACCTGTTAAATTTCAATTTTGAGTGCAGTTCATCATAAATAATCTATCAATAATTTCAGAAAAATCTTTATTTATAGGTTTTTCTGTTACCACCACCACAGATTCTCACGGTTTAATTTCAAGCAATCAATGAAATACCCCAGGAACATCAACTTCCCTTATTTGTACAATAACACTAAAATGTTTTTAAGGTAGCAAAGTAAATTTTAAATCTAATTTCTTTTAATGTAAATAACCAGCACCTATGTACACAAACACATTAAGTACCTGTATCAATTTACATGTACACTGTGTGATCAAAAATATCTGGACACCCATAAAAACATACATTTTTCATATTAGGTGCGTTGTGCTGCTAGGTACTCCATGTCAGCAACCTCAGTAGTCATTAGACATCGTGAGAGAGCAGAATGGGATGTTCTGCGGAACTCATGTACTTTGAACGTGGTCAGGTGATTGGGTGTCACTTGTGTTATACGCCTGTATGTGAGATTTCCACACACCTAAACAACCCTAGGTCCACTGTTTACGATGTGGTAGTGAAGTGGAAACATGAAGGGGGCACGTACAGCACAAAAATGTACAGGCTGACCTCCGCTGTTGACTGTCACAGACCACCACCGGCTCAAGAGGGTCGTAATGTGTAATAGGTAGACATATATCCAGACCATCACACAAGAATTCCAAACTGCATCAGGATCCACTGCAAGTACTATGACAGTTAGGCAGGAGGTGAGAAAACCTCGAGTTCATGGTCGAGCGGCTGCTCATAACCCACACATCGTGCTGGTAAATGCCAAATGATGCCTCACTTGGTGGAAGGAGCGTAAACATTGGGCAATTGAGCAGTGGAAAAACGTTGTGTGGAGTGGCGAATCACAGTACACAATGTGTTGATCCAATGGCATGGTGTGGGTGTGGCGAATACCCGGTGAACATCATCTGCCAGCGTGTGTATTGCGGTGGTGTTATGGTGTGGTCGTGATTTTTCATAGAGGGTGCTTGCACCCTGTGTTATTTTGTGTGGCAATATCACAGTACAGGCCTAAATTGATGTTTAAGCACCTTCTTGCATCCCACTGTTGAAGAACAATTCAGAAATGGTGTCTGCATCTTTCAACACGATTTAGCACCTGTTCATAATGCATGGCCTGTGGTGGAGTGGTTACATGACAATCACATCCCTATAATCGACCGGCCTGCGCCGAGTCCTGACCTGAATACTGTAGATCACCTTCGGGGTGATTTGTAACGCCGACTTTGTGCTAGGGCTCACTGACTGATATTGATACCTTTCCTCTGTGTGGTCATTCCCCAAGAAACCTTCCAGTACCTGATTGAACATGTACCTGCGAGAGTGGAAGCTGTCATCCAGGTTAAGGGTGGACCAACACTATATTGAATTCCAGCATTATCGATGGAGGGTGCCATGAACTTGTAAGTCATTTTCAGCCAGGTGTCCGGACCCTTTTGATCATGTAGTGTGTATGGATACCCGGAAAATCTCTCTCAAGTTCCTGGGAGAGGATTCATCAAACCACCTTCACAATAATTCTCAATTATTCCAATCTCGAACAGCGTGCAGAAAAAATGAACATCTATATCTTTTCGTGCGAGCTCAGATTTCCCTTATTTTATTTTATTGATCGTTTCTCCTTATGTAGGTTGGCATCAACAAAATATTTTTTGCATTCGGATGAGAAAGTTGGTGATTGAAATTTCATGAGAAGACTTCACCGCTACAAAAAATGCCATTGTTTCATTGATGTCCACCCCAAACCCCTGTATCATGTCAGTGACACTCTTCCCCCCTATTTCTCGATAATGCAAAATGTCTCACAATTCTTTGAAGTTTCTTGATGTACTCTGTGAATCTTATATGGTAAGGATCCCACATTGCGCAGCGGTATTCCAAAAGAGGACAGACAAGTGTAGTGTAGGCAGTCTCTTTAGTAGTTGTGTTACCTCTTCTAGGCATTCTGCCAATATAAAGCGGTCTTTGGTTCTCCTTCGCCATGACATTATTTGTGTATTCTTTCCAATTTAAGTTGTTTGTAATTCCTAGGTATTTAGTTAAATTTACAGCATTTCTAAATCGTTTTGAAATTTGTTTCCCTCATCTGATGACTTTATTAATGATAAATGTCATCTTGAAACAATGTAAGGTGGCTGCACACATTGTCTCCTAAGTCGTATATATAGATAAAGAACAGCAGAGGGTTTATAACACTGTGACCTCTCTGACAGGAAATCCCTTCACATAACTGAGACAATATTCAACTAGCACACAATTAAAGTACAAGCCGCTTGGGATGGACAGTGACAGAAACCCTCTGGAAATCTAGGAATACAGAATAAAACTGACAACTTCTGCATAACTGTGACAGAAACTGTGTTTCTGATCTATGTATGGTACATGGAATTAAATACTTCATTTCTTCTGGTTTTACATCACACTTTGCTGATGGCCCTGATATCTTGCACCTAAAGGTGGTCTTAACGATTATTCTCCTAATCCTATATTGTGCTGCGCATTTCCTATATTGTAAGTAATTTGGTATTCCTACCTTGAATCTTCACAGTCTTTACTCTTCCAGTTATCACAATTTCTAATTGTTTTACAAGTTGTTTTATTACCAGTCCCAGAGATCACAGTCTAAGTTTACTTTGAAACAATAACACAATACCCTATAAAACGTGCCGCGCAGGGTAGCTGCATGGTCTAGGGTGCCTTGTCACAGTTCGCATGGCTCTCCCGTCAGAGGTTAGAGTCTTCCCTTGGGCATGGGTGTTTGTTTTGTCCTTAGTGTAAGTTAAATCTAGATTAAGTAGTGCGTAAGCCTACTGACCCATGACCTCAGCAGTTTGCTCCCATAGGATCTTTCCACAAATTTCCAATTTCCTATTAAATGCAACTTTTTTAAATGTAGGCTACAAATCTCTGTAGTATTCCTGGTATTAAAGTTCAGTGGTAAGGGAAGCACTTAATTTAACCAAACTGAGAAATCCTTTATATAGTTTGTAGTAATATAACTTTTTGTTTTGCTTTAACTGGATTATGTGTGTAGAAAGGTAATCTGTTTCGTGTTTTCTCTAATTATTTTCAGTATTTGGAGAGAAATCCAGATGGCTGTGATCATATGCTTCTGATGTGTTCAAATGGTCATATATATGATCAGGTTATGAATGAGGAAAGCTCTGCACTGAATGGTCCGTTCTATGTTACCAATACATTAACACTTTGTCATCCAGAAATTGGAGTGAGTAATTACAGCTTATTGAAAGAAATTTCTGCATACTTTCTCTGTGCTTTTCTTAAAATTTACATGTAGCATACAAGACTGTATTATATGTTGTTGCCTGCACATATTTTTTAACACCTCAGTTTAGACTTAGGTTACATGTTGAGTGTGTGTCTGTTTAGTGTCATGCAATTGGATCACAGGGAGTGCTAAGAGAAAGAAGTACTGCACATTATTTTTACCTGGAAATTACACTTGGGGATTAGGTGAAAAATGATATGATTTTTAATGATACTCGCCTTAGTTTTTCTGGATATGTAATAAATTTGCATTATGGTACCTTGAGAAATTAAGTAGATGCATGATTTCAAATCTGTTTTATTAAAATTTATAACTGTGGAAAGCAAAATTTAAATCTGTCCTGGATAGAAGCATCTTCAATTCCTGTTTGTGTTCCATGCATCCACTGAGGACATATTCCATGTATGTCTTCAATTTTTTTGGTGGCTAAAATATTCAATCATCTTTTGGACATGCATCTGGAATAGTACTGTGTCAATTAGTTTAAATGCTGCCAGTGACTCACTTTGAAGATGCCTGTAAGGTTATCAGTTGAAATATTGGAAGAAGAAAAAATACAATCCCAGATGCACACCCAAAAGATGAAATAACATACCCCAGCAGTCCAAAAAGTATTGAGACTCAATTGATAAGAAAATAGAAAAGTGTTAATATTGTGGTTTTAATGCTTCGTGTCCTAAATAGTCCTTCTTCACTTAAATGTAGTGTGCCCTTCCCATCAGAAAAGTCTTTTCGAATGTTTTTCAACTCCAGCATCACATTACCTTGAATGGCACTTATGTTGTCCAAGTTTTGGCCCATCATATGAATTTCTACACTAGGTTTTTGTTGATAATGCCAAGTCTTGTCGCCAATGATGAATTTTTCCAGAAAAGAAATGTCCACATTATGCATTTTAGTCAAGTCACTGCAGGCATCTGAGTGTCATCGTTTTTGTTCGGGAGTCAAGGTGTGTGGGACAAATCTTGCACACACTTGTCTTCTTCAAAACATTCTGGAGAATGTCTTGAACAAATGATTTTAGAAATGCTGCTCCATTGTGATTTGTGACACCACAGTGTTGACACATTACTGTCACACATATACTACGTAACACTGCTTCCTTCCAACTGATTGGCTGAATGCACATCCGCTCCATGAGCTAGAACCAATATATTTCAGTGATGTAAAGTTCCAGTCCTACCCCCCTGTGACCACTTGGTGTCTGTTCCTCTCAGTTTTTTTCAGGAGTATCAAAGTTTTACCATTATTTATGTTGATGGTTCTAAAATTTTGGATAGGATTGGATATACTTCTACATCTCCTGCTTATCAGGAAGCACATTTGTTTTTAGAAACATTTAGTGTTTTTGTGGAGGAGGTTGTAGCCATTAAAAGAGCTCTTTATTTTAGTGAACAAACCTCCCTTTACCATGTTTTAATTTGTACTGACTCAGTAAGCTGATTCCAGGCTGTTGTTGATGTTAATCTTCTCACTCTGTAATATCTGTTACTCACAATCCTCTCTCTGACCTTAGTTGAAGTAGCTGCTCAGTTGTCTTTCTCTGGGACGTATGTCATGGGTATCCCATGGCTGCCCACTTGCTGATTACTTGTCCAACAGTGACTTTGACAATGTGAGGTGCAGAATTTTGGATGCAAATAAAGCCTTTACTCACTCAGAGTTTGAAAAGCACCTGGTGGGCTTCTGACTCCTCTAATAAATTTGGCGCTAACAAGCAGACTAAGGCTGCTTGGTGTTCCTCCTTCCAGGAAAAATTTCTGTTTTCGCTCGGTGTCAGTTGTAACAGATTTACTCATTGCTTTATCTTAAGTAAATGGCCATCCACATATTATGGCCACGGAGCAAAGACAGTAACCCTCCTCCTGGCTCTCCACATGGAGCCCCTAGTATTGGTGCATGACTTAGGAGTAGTTGAACTAGTGATGTGGTTCACCCCCCCCCCCCCCCCCAAAAAAAAAAAAAAAAAAAAAAAAAAAAATCCCCCCATTGAGAAAGCCGTTTTCATTCGCAGACCTGACATTTTAAAATGCTTTTGGGATGGTTGGACATTGGCCATCACCTGCCATGTGCTAGACTCGGGTACCCTTGACATTATCTCCTCTGTCAGCTGCTCTGGTCATTCGTTTTTTAATTACCTTTAGATGTGATTAGTCTTTTTTTCTCCAGTACCTTGTTTTACTTCGTTAGGAGTGCCCTTTCATATAACACTCTTGACCGTAAGTATTCATTATCCCTGGTGTGCACGTAAGGCAGCTTGAGGGGCAGTGCGCAGTGGCAAGGAACAGTGTACAACGTGACACTCCAGCCAATACAGTTGTTCTGCCATGTCGGCATGTAACATGTGCTTCTGGGTCTCTGTAGAACATATAGCACTCATTCTCGTGTTTAGACATGGTGAGGTTACTTAGCCAATGTAGTGTTCATTATGGGAGGCATAAAGTGAACACAACAAGTATTACATTACGAAGAGACTGAGTGAGTTTTCTGAGCATGTAAGTTTCTACGAGGGCAGGTCAGAAGCATAAATAGCAGTCCAGTGCAGCTCTTACCGAGTTTTGTCAGTTATCGTGGTAGGCGATGGGTGGATTGGGAGGTGTGGGACAGAGACAGAGAACACACTAACAATGCTGTAAAGCATTATTTCATGCTTCCTGCAAGAAAGTGTATTCTGTTCCCATTTATAACTCTTTTATTGTATTGCATCTGGGCTGGGACAGTTGTGGGAATGACACCTCCCGCCACATTCTGAGCCCCAGTGGCTCTGGACTGCACCCACCCACCTACCCACCCACCCAGCTACCAGCCTGATTATTTCTCTCACCCATTCTTCCTCAGCTATAGAAATATAAATTGTACCAATTGTAGTTTATGAAAGAAGTTTGGTGTAAAACGTTTGACTAACATTTACAGAATTTTCCCAAATTAATGCCTTCCTTCAGTTTAACATTGTGGGAAGCTGCTGTACATATAATATATTCCAGAAGGAATGGTCAGTATTCAGGGATAGGACACAAATTATTTATTCAAAGCAAAAAGTTGAGTAAATGTGGGCTCTAAGTGCATACTTTAAGAGCTATGAACACTTCTTCATATTTGATACTATGAAACAAATCTCTTCTACAGCAAGCTCTTTGGTTTCCATATTTTTTGAGGCAGTAGTATGTATCAAAACAAGGAAAATAATGTCTAATAAACATGGGCTCTAAATTGCACACAGTAAGAGCTATGGGCACTTGTTCAGTAGAAGAGATATTTCAAATTAACAAAGATGAACAAGTACTTTCAGCTTTTAAGGTATGCGTTTTAGAGCGCATATTTACTGGACATGGTTTTTTGTTTGTTTTTGTTCTATACTTCCCAAAATATGGGAAGCAAAGAGCTTGCAGTAGAAGAGATTTGTTTCACAATATGAAAGATGAAGTAGTGGCTCGTGGGTCTAAATGTATGCTTTTTGGAGCACATGTTTAGTAGATAGTTTTGCTCGCATAAGTGTGCCTGTCATGTCCCTCATTACTCCTGGGACACCACGTATAAAAATGTATCGGAGATTGTGAGACTGTACCTTGAGTAATGCAATTTAGAACCGAGTATATGTGTGGTGATTCTTTTAAATCTATTGTGGTAAGGTTATGTTGCCATTTCCTCAGTAATCCATATTAATTACATTTGTTGCCAATTATTATGATGTGCTATTGTGACAGTATGAGTTGCTAAGTTTTATCAATCAGCATAATGTACCTCTTTTGTAACGAGGTGCTTGTTGCGTGGTGTCTACACCATACTCCAATTTAAAAAACTGAAATGTTTAATTTCTACTATTTTTGTGTATCATCTTGTGCAATTTTTCCCTGCTGTAAAAATTTGTTTCTTCTGTGTTAATTTAGGAAGTTGTTGGACAAATCGCATCCCAAGGTGGAGTTTCTGTTTACTACTCTCATAGCCTACAGATGTTATTTTGGAGCTACGTAAATGGAAAGAGCTTTATGGCGCCATTGCGCTGTTTAGCTGACTGTGTTACAGCTGTATTTCCAATCCAGTTTGGAAAACAAACAACAAATGGCAATAAAGCAAATAATTCTCAACCTCAGCCTTTGTGCCAGTGGACAGAAGTGCCAAATCACCCCGGACTTGTTTGCAGCCTCATGCAAGGAAGTAAGTAAAGTTCAGAAATATTTATTAAAGTACACATCATGAATGCAATTCCTTCACGTCTCCATTGATTTTAATTTTAGTTTCTGTGTGTATTTCACTTCCATATATGGTTATTTTAAAAAAGTTATGTTATTTAGTTCTTTGGCTGTCTCAAGTCTGTTTCCTTACCTATGAAGAATGCATTGGTGCAGTTTCTGCCAATGTGTAAAAGGTATTCAAATTGAGAAATTCCAGTAGATTACTGGCATTTATTACTCAATTTTATTTTTATGGACATATTATGATTTATTGGCTATCATAATCTTGTTTCATCTCTGGCAGAATTATTGTATTGAGTTGTGGTATTAAGTGTCCTGTGTAACTTGGCAAAAAACACTAGGTAAAATATAAAAAAAAGTGATGTCAGTACAAATTCTTATGTAAGTACCAGTCATAAAAAGATTCCATAGCGTAAAATTAGAAAGGTATAGACAAAAAAATTGTAGAACTTAGAACTACTTAAACCTAACTAACCTAAGGACATCACACACATCCATGCCCGAGGCAGGATTCGAACCTGCGACCGTAGCAGTTGCACGGTTCCGGACTGCGCGCCTAGAACCGCGAGACCACTGCGGCCGGCAAAGGTATAGACAATAACTTTTCCCAGTAATAGAGTGGCAATGCAGATTTCAATCTTTTATAAAGTGAAATAAGCCATTGACAAGTATAAAACTAGTTATTATGATTGCAGCAGAGCTTGGTTGGGTGGACAACTGGCAGAAGTCAGTAGAGGTTCGTGCATCTGTAAAAAGATTTATGCACAGATCATACAACTACTACCACTGTCATACCTCAGTAAAAGATCTTGCTGAGAACCTGAGAAAATTCTGGTCCTATGTAAAATAACTAAGTGGGTCTAAGGTTTCTGGTCAGTCACTGGACCAGTCTGGTGTGGCAGTGGAAGATAGCAAAAGGAAAGCTACAAGTTTTAAATTTGACATTTAAAATATCATTCTCACAGGTGAATCATACAAAGATACCATCTTTTGACCATCGAACAGACTCCTGTATGTGTGACATAGTAATAAGTATCAAGGAGCAACTGAAGAAGTTGAAAACAAATAATTCATCATGTCCAGATGCAATTCGGTTTTACAGAGAGTACTCTACGGCATTGTCCTCTTATTTAACTTGCATTTATCACGAATCTCTCATACAGCACAAAGTTCCAAGCAACTGGAAAGAGTGCAGGTGACTCCTATATATAAGAAGGATAAAAGATGAAACCCATAAAATTGCAGACCAGTATCCTTAATGTCAGTTTGTTTTAGAATTTGTGACATATTCTCATTTTGAATGTAATAAATTTCTTTGAGATGGAAAAGCTTCTGCCCACAAATCACACAGTTTTAGAAAGCATCACCCGTGCAAAACTCAGCTTGTCCTTTTCTCACACATACCCTGCAAACTATGGATGAAGGGCAACAGGCAGATTCCATATTCCGAGATATCCGTAAAGCATTTGAGATGGTGCCCCACCGCAGACTGTTAATGAAGGTATGAGCATACAGAAAATGTCCCAGATATGAGAGTGGATCAAAGATTTCTCAAGTAATAGAAACCATTATATTGTTATATAATGTACCTCTTTTGTAACGAGGTGCTTATTGCATGGTGTCTACATCATACTCCATGGTGTCACCAACCATTATATTGTTCTCAACAACAAATTTTCATTAGAGACAAGGGTATTGTCACGAGTGCCCCAGGGAAGTGAGATATGACCACTATTATTATCTAGTAACATAAATGATCTGATGGACAAGGTAAGCAGCAATCTGCAGCTGTTTGCTGATGAATCCGTAGTGTACAGGAAGGTGACATTGAGTGACTATACTAGGATAAAAATTTCTAGGTTGTGCAGTGAGTGGCAACTGGCCGTAAATGAAGGAAAATGTAAGTTAATGCAGATGAGTAGGCAAAACAATCCCACAATGTTGAAATAAGTAGTATTAGTGAGTTTCCTGACATAATCATGTCGATTAAATATCTAGGCATAACATTGCAAAGCAAAATGAAATGGAACGAGCATGTAAGGATTGTAATAGGGAAGGTGAATGCTCGACTTTAGTTTATTGGGAGAATTTTAGTAAAGTGTGGTTCATCTGTAAAGGAGAGTGGATATAAGACACTAGTGTCACTCATTCTTGAGTACTGCTCAAGTATTTGGGATCTGCATCAGGTTGGATTAAAAGACATCAAAGCAATTTACAGGCAGGCTGATAGATTTGTTACTGGTACGTACATGCATGTATTACGGATTCACTTTGGGAACTCCAGTGGGAATCTGTGGAGAGAAGACAGTATTCTTTTTGAGGAACACAATTGAGAGAAGCTGATTGCAGAACGAACCTATTGCCAGCATACTTAGATTTCAAATAAGGACTACAAAGATAAGAGAAATTTGATTTGGACTGGAAGATTGTTGGCGTAGGGATGTTTTCTGTAATTTAACATGATTGTCACTTCTAACAGTGATCTGCCTTTATGAAAAATGCCAGTTTGCATTCCATGGTTTGGATTTCATGTTAAATGAAAACCAGCAGGGAACAGTAAAGGCTATGATTGAAAGTGCCGTTTTGTGGACAGAGTAAGAATGAATATTGAGTGTATAATGTTGAACTCATAACGACTGCTAAAATTGTGGTTAATTGCAAGTATTGTGCTGGGTTAGAAAACATAGACATGTGAGAATAGTGTTGTTGAACACAATTTCCACAATTAACTGGCCAGGTAATATTATGTGCAATTGGAAGGCTTGATGGTCCTGAAGTAGTCCCCAACACATTGAATGTTGTGATGTGTGTGCTATATTTAACAATGTCAGTAGTTAAAGCATAGTGCACATGTTTTGGTTCAGGTTGACAGACACATAAAGATTCACACTTGAACCACCATGGTATAAAAGCAGCCATTGCTGATTACATTGTGGCTGCACCAGAGACTAGGACCAATTTTGCCCCCAATACATCAGCAGTTGTTTGCTGCATGCTAGGTTATGAGCAAGGTACCATTCTCCAGGCTTCTGTTTATACCTAACATTCTCTGTCCCACCACCTATGGTGCACCAAAGGGGACAACTGCAGGGGTAAGTTCGCAACCCTATATTTAATCATAAGTGTCTGCCCTGGTGTCAGAAATAACCATTTGCAAGGATAACATCAAACAGAAGAGGAGCATCTACTGGATGATACCAAGCAGCAACGTATAGGACCGACTTGGGACATCATAGTGTGGGGAACCATAGTCTAACTAATGTTTTTGGAGGGAACAGTGAACAATGCAGCATGGATCTAGACTGCTATCCAGTTAATTCTTAGTTTCAGGGAGAAGTAATCATCTGGCAGGAAACTGCCCTTGAACACTCTTTTCATGTTGCCCAAAGCATCCTCAAAAATATTTGTTGACTTTGTGGTCAATTGATCACCAGAGAAGCTCCTTCATTGAGTATATGTGTGGTGTATGGAACGGTGTCTAGTCTGGCATCCATTACATCATCAGGTGACCATTCATGACAACATGTGGAAATTTTATGGGACTGTATCATATATATAGTTTTATGTATTCAAGATTAAAGAACTATGTTGTGAATAGAGAAGCCTGTTCACAATTGTGGAATTATTACTTATCAAATTACTTCTGAAGTGCATGAGACTATGATTATACTCATATGTAGTGCATGTCTGTATAATAGTCCAATTAAACCTCCTTCATGTGGAACAATAGCTTTAGGTTATTCATTTTCTGTTCTCCTGTGATATACATATAAAGCAACATATTATTGTTTGTGTTTTCGTCATGACATAAAAAATACATCAGGCAGTGTCCTCTTCCTCTGGGAAGAGGAGATGGATGTCCCATTGAATAATCAAAATTCCATAGCATTGAATAATCACAATTCTATAACATTTTGCTATGAGGTCTGGTATAAGATATTGAATATTCATTTCCCGTGACTGTAATGGCTAAGATGGTACAATTGTTAGTGTTGATTTTTGGGGGGGGGGGGGGGGGAGACTGAGGTTAAAGTGCCAATTCAGTCATCTGGAACTATGTCATGGTGATGATTATATTGTAAAGGTTATGGATACTTTTCCGCCTTGCATTTGTCAAACCCAGGCTCCTTCCCTAATGGCCTTGCTGACAGCATGTTGAAACTAGTTTTCCCTTCCTTTTCCTGTGATTGGGCCTATATCAAATAAAATTGACAGGAAGGCTCCAGAGATTTCTGACCGACCTCATTATTGGGAGTAGCCAGTCCAGCTTACCTGATTTGGAAATCTTAAAAGGTAAATGGTAGGTCAGCTGCATTAACAAGGCTGTTAGTGACTGTACTTGCCTAATTGGCTTCATGCTTGAGTGTGATGGAATGTTGAACAAATAAACTCCCAAATTAGTAATGATACACAGTTCTATAATTTTTAAAACTCTATTGATTTGCATCTAAATGTCATATCCACAATTTTTTCTAGTCACGGTGCCACATGGTTAATGAAAGTGAAGTAAAATTAAACGTATTGCAATCATTTAAATTATTGAAAATAAGCTTATGCTACAACACTATTCAAACTGAAAAAGTCTTAAAACCACCCCTGAAATGCAGTATACTGAACCTAGCTAACGCAATTTCCGTAACTTATGAATGGCAGCCATCTCAACAACCCTTAGCAAATAGGGGAAATAGCAGGAAGCACTTCCTGGTACTTCTCTTAGTGTTGTCCACAATGGTTAGGACAGCTATACATGCATGGTAAACTGCCACTAGGGAGAATCTGGGTAAATTGAGTCCCTCACAGAGTTCATGCTATTTAACTTTAACTTTGTTACCTTTCATCTTGCAGAGATGGGAATAAATCTGGTGTTTTAATATGTAGCTAATGTCTTTTAAAATTATTCAAATCTTATAAAAGGTTCTTCATTACTTGCATACTTTGTGTGTGTTTTATAAATCAGAAACTTTTCTTTCAGTACTCCTTTGATCACACAAAATCGTTATGTACAGTCACGTGAGTAATGGAGGGAAAAGTAAACCTACATTCTCAGTACTGTTAAGTGGAGTGTGTTGCGTGCACAATCTGAAAGTTACCTGCTGAATTCGCATACACTACAGTGATGTCACTTCATTGTTCAACTGCTATTGTGACACACAAAACATTATAGACATACCCCCGAAGTTAACAACTCCAGCTGATAAAGTGCGACCTACAAATTATGGTACATGGGTATCTTGAGGGGAGCTTAACAGAACTGCATACTTCCTTTTTTCGAAGCAACTAGAAGGGCTTTGTTGACTAAGACAGTATGAAACCATCTTGACACGATCAATTTTGGTACTAGGTGTTCATTGCCAACAACAGTATAAACACCCTAGCCACCATCGTGTGTGTGAAGGTGGGCTGGGGAACACCATGAATGGAACTAAATTAATGGCATTGGGTTTACCACACTGACACGTACAGGATTTGTCTTACATCATAGAAGAATGTGGAGGTGGCCAGGTAGCAATGCGTGACTTAGGAACGCATTTGGGGGGGTTCAGCAGGGTGCTGGATCACTCCTGTTTTGGACGAGTTTTCCTAATTTCAAAAGGCTTATTCTTTCACTCTCTGCCACCCTTAAATTTAAGCCCACAAACATTTTGTATATGCAGGTAGTGCAAAATGTTTTTCTACTCTCATTTATAAATAAGTTTGCAAAGTCTGTGCTGCCAACATTCCTTACAAGTTGTAATAATTCAAATAATTTTTTGAGATATTGAAATATTATTATGTATGTATGTATTTATTTCAGGTAACAATCCTGTTATACTGATGTTAAAACCAGATGTATTTCTGGTGCAAGAAATTAAAGTTGTACCATCAAAGGCTAAAATTATGGACATGGTTGTAGTTCGTCATCCTTCGTCTAGTTGTGAATATCGCACAACACTAATCTTACTTTGTGAGGATGGAAGTCTGAGAATATATATGGCTGGTTTGGAATCAACAGGTATGTGAAGTTCTTTGAGAGAGAGAGAGAGAGAGAGAGAGAGAGAGAGAGAGAGAGAGAGAGAGAGGTGACGTGGAGTAGTTGCAGGGCGTTAGTTGTTAGCAGCAGTGGAAGTTGTAGCTAGAGCTGCAGGAGTTAGACCTGGACAGTGAATCTCGGAACGATAGAATGAGTTGTTGTAGGAAGGTAACACTGAAAGGATACGTGAGATGTTCTACATCTTTCAGGGTACTCTCTCTATGGATATACTGAACAGAAAGGATATCTATCGAGTGGTCTAAGATGTCGGAGAAATGGGATTATCAAGATATTAGTGAAGAAAAAGTGTTATAAGTAGAATACAGGAATAAGCAGTAATATATAGTTTAGGGACAGAAGTTCATATACGTCTTTGAAGGTTAGATGTTATAAGGAGGCCTTAATTTCACTTAGTTTTGAAAAACATATTAATTTTAAATAGCACCAGGAATGGATATAATGGTGATATTTACTTGTATTGAAATGAATTAAAACCTTAAATGCTTTAAAGAACTCGGAATCCAATAAACATATGTGAGAAAAGTAAAACTGGTGTTTTTGCTAACAGTACCATAGTGTTGTAATTACGTTATGCCCCCCCCCCCTACCCCCCCCTTCCCCTCTCTCTCTCTCTCTCTCTCTCTCTCTCTCTCTCTCTCTCTCTCTCTCTCTCTCTCTCTCTCTCTCTCTCTCTCTCTCTTTGTGTGTGTGTGTGTGTGTGTGTGTGTGTGTGTGTGTGTGTGTGTTTTGTGAATCCACTTCCTTGTGAATTTAAATTTCTTTCCATGAACTTTCGAATGTTGCAGGGTATTGGCTGTTACCTAGTATCAAAAATATTGCCAAGACACACAAAGTTCCTAAGAAGAAGAAACCATATAAATTAGGAAAAACAACTGGTAAGTCCTCGTTATATTACTTTTCAGACTATGCAAACAGAAAGTGCATAAAAAGGGGAAACATTTTTAAGTGTAATATGCAGTGTGTAATTTGCAAATGTTTTGAATAAAACTAAGTATATAAATATTAATAAGTTTTGTTGGAAAGCATATCTGGAAAGAAAGACACACGTATACCGCTTTTTCTATGTAATTGCCATTACATAATAATTATTTGGTAGAAACCGAATATCTTTGCTGCCAATACCCGTGACCGTTACACCCAGCATTCTTCAATTATGTGGTCATTTGAAAAAATGTTTGGTGCATATGTGTACCTTCAGAACTATGGAAAGAGTGTCATTTGGTGTTAGATCATGACTATGGGTTGGATTGTTTAGAATATCTCAACAACTATTGAGGAACTCGGCAGTCTGTCATGCCGTGTTAGGCAAAAGAGCATAATCCTGCAACAAACTGACCTATTTTGACAACTATTCTCATCTCTTTCTTTGATTTGCTCATTGAAGCCTTCTGAGGGTTTTGCTGACAGATACATAGAATGTTTGCACTGTATCACTTGCTTTTTTTAATTGTGGTGTACAGTTCTCCATCCAGGTTTCACCTACTGTTGCAATAGATTTGAGGAATTCTTCACCCACTCTTAGGCTGACATCCGCAAAAATTTGTATGGAAGCAGGATGCCATTTTAAATTGTTTTATTTTACAGTTGCCTCACATACAACTTCCAGTGTAACATGTGTTAAAAAAACATCAATGGAAAATCCGGGATGGAATAATGACAGAATTATGAAAAGGATAAATTGCTACTTACCGTACAGTGGAGATATTGAGTTGCTGGGAGGCACAACAAAAAGACTGCTGAACAAGTAAGCTTTCGGCCAAAAGGCCTTCTTCTGAATTAGGCAACATACACGTACATTCATGCAAACAACTCAAACACACTTATGAACACTGTCTGGCTGACCTCGGCAGCCATAGGCAGTGGTTGTGTGTGTGTGTGTGTGTGTGTGTGTGTGTGTGTGTGTGACGTAATTCAGAAGAATGCCTTTTGGCCAAAAGCTCACTTGTTCAGCAGTCTTTTTGTTGTGCCTGTCTGCAATTCAAAATTTCCACTAAATGGTGAGTAGCAATCTGTCCTTTTCATAATATTGTCATTTGTTTAAAAAATGCTGTTTATTACTTCATTCTTTTGGAGCTACTTGAAATACACTTTGAATTCCTCTGCTATCAGAATCTAAGTACTTCATCTATAAAAATGTGATAGAAATATAGATAAGAAAGATTGTTGACATGATTCAGAATTTATCAAAACTATCTGTGTTTCTTAATAACACTGTAATGTTGTAGTTGTCGCAAAAAATCATCATAAATTGTAGTTTATTCCATCACAGATTTGTTTTTTAAAATTGGAAAAAACAACTAAAATGTGGTTCCTGTGTCAGTCTTCTGCAACTGAAAATATTTTTTGACATAAGTATGACTATTAACTTTATTTCTTTCATTTTAGGCATGGTTGTTTTTCCGGTTGATTTCTTTGAACATTGTGAATCAATAAATTCAATTGAATTTGGAGGCAATGACCTACTACAGATATACAGTGCTCATCAAATAAAACATCGACTCAATACTACAGGTAAGTACTGAAAGCAAAGGTACTAAAATTCTTCAGTGTAAATACATGGTACTTCAACCAATGCTGAAGACTTATCGGATACTATTATTTAGTGTAACAAAGCTGACAACCACTTTAAATATTGGTAAATGAAATTCCTTCAAATTTTGTTTGTTCAACAATATTGGTTGAGGTCTTGTGCTTGTGGAAAATTAGTCATCTACAGGATGTGGACCTTTATCAAGTTTAATTTTAATAGACTAGTAATTCATTTATTAGACATAAACTCAGTGTTAAATAAATTACTGATAAACAATACTTGAAACAATTTTATTGTGTTGAAAGTGTAGTTGGTAGTGTTTTTCTGTTCAGTTAATTTTCTGTTAGACTTATGAACTAAGACTTATAAAAACAGCTAAATAGGTTCTGAAGATCTTGGGAAGATAAGTTTGATTTCTTCTGAAGTGATACTCCAGAAGTGTGTGCCTTCCTATGGAATTATAGTGTACATAGTAATTTAGATAATGCTAAGATTTCACCAGTGAGCCAAAACATTATGACCACCTGCTTAATAGCACATTATCCCACCTGTGTAACCCAATACAGCAGCAGTTGTGCGTGACGTGGATTGAAAAAGTCATTGGTAGTTCTGTGGATGTATGCAGCACGAGATTTGGATGCTTAGCACACACAATTCCCTTAAATTATGGGCCAGTGGTGTGTGGGTGCTTTGCTGGTACCAGATAGTTTTCCAGATGTGTTGCATCATATTTAGATCATGTAAATTTGGTGACCAAAAGATCAGCATGAGTTCACTATCACCCTCCTCAAATAACTGTTGTATGGTTCTGGTTTTGTGGTACAAACATTTGTCCTTCTGGAAGATGCCATAACGGTTGAGAAGGACATCAAACGTGAAGGAATGCACATTGTCTGCAATAATGTTTGTGTTGTCCATAGCTGTCATGGTGCTTTTGAGTAATACTACAGGTTCCAGGGAAACTCAGGTGACTGGTTGCTATTTCATAATACTGCCCCCAACAGTTTGTTTCCTTGGTATGGTGCATGATTTCAGCTGCTGTTTACCTGGATGAAGGCATATCCAGACAAGACCATTGACCTGGTGTAACAAGGAACATGATTCCTCCAACGTGACAACACATGTCCATTGATCCCCAGTCAAATATCGATGATTTCATGCCCACTGCAGTTGTAATTGACCGTGGTGTTGAGTCAACATGGGAACACGTAGATGCCATCTGCTGTGAAATCACATGTTCAACAATGTGTGGCGAATGTTGTGCCCCAGAAGGCTCGTTCATACACCAGCTTTATGATAAGTGGACAGATCTGTTACGGATCACTGCTTATCCTTTACCCAGTGACAAGCCTCCGGCCTCCACATTCCGTGATGTGTGGACATCCAACATATAATCCCTTACTCATGGATTCATAGTCCTTCAGTCATTTCAAATAGATGGTCATGACAATGGGATGGAACACCCAAAAAGATACACTGCTTTCAAGATACTTCTTTCGAGGTGATGGGCTACGAAAATGTGCTGTTTCTCAAAGTCATTTATATCAGTGTATTTCCCCATTTGCAGTCTGTGTAATTGCCAGAATGATTCCTCATTTATCTCTGCTCCATTTATATACTTTGCACACTGGGCTGTGCCGACAGTGCTACAAGCCATCATTCAATCTCGCATTGGCCAGTGGTCATAGCAGTAGGATCATCAGTGTATATAAGTTATGGTCCTTTCGTAACACAGCAACCATCAGTCTGTTGGAATACTGATGAATGAAAGTTCCCAAAATTTTGTTTGAGAAATCATGATAGTTGTGGCCTTGTGCTTGGAGAAATACTAGTTGTGGTCCTCTCTGTGGTCAACAATCAACCTTCAGTGCATTTACTTCTGAAGATTGAGTGAGTAACACACTAGAGCAAGACTAGTTCAAAGCATAGCAGACTGATTTCTATTGATGACAGAGAAATATCAAGAGAAGCAGTATATGACTGGTTCCTTTCATTATTATGAATGGTGTCTTGCCTTGTAGCAGATCATCCTCTTAGTAGAAGGTTGTAAATTATGTGGAAAAATCTATTGTGTAAATTTGGTCTTGTACTTTTAAGCCAGAGCTTTCCCTGCATCTGAAATTGTGTGCAACACACAATACAATATAGTTCACCTTGTCATCCTACCTCCTGGTTTCTCAAAATTGACCATATTTCTACAAAAGAGGCAACATGGTGATGTGGGTACACAGAAAAAGATCTGCGGTTGATGTCAACTTAAACCTGTTACTAGCCACAGAGTTTTTTTTAAAATTAAATAACCCTTCTCTCTCTCTCTCTCTCTCTCTCTCTCTCTCTCTCTCTCTCTCTCTCTCTATCATTATCACACTACAACCATTTTCTGAAAATTTTAATGCTTCTGTGTTTTGTGGGAATGGTGATTTTTCTTCTATGTTATTAACTCAAATATGATAGCATCCTTCCTCATTCTTGCCCTGTTCTAGCTTGTGTTTCATCTATAAGGATGTCATCGTTGATGGGGTGTTGAAACCTACCGTTAGTTGCTTTCTACTTCACCCTGTCCACTATCTTTTTTATGATTGTAATAACATAAATCGTTATCATTCATCTTACCATTTCTTTTCTTTTGTTGTGTCTTTGAGACCCACTGGAGATCACCATATGACCAGCTCAAAGTTTTTATAAATGTGCACCATTATTTGTATTTGGATGAAGAACACCCATATTAAACACTGGTGGCCTGGTATTCTCCATATATCTACACCTGCTGTGGAAGAGAACAGAGTAAAGGCTGACTTGTCAAGACAGTAAGGGATTCAACTAAATTTCCTTTAGAGACTTTGAGGACAGGTTCCTTGCACTAAAACAAGAAAAAAGTCTATACATACATGGGCACTAAAATGTATACATAAGAGTTATGAGCACTTATTCAAGGCATGTTTCACAGTAGTAAATATGAGCAAGTGCTCATAGTTCTTGAAGTGTACTTTTTAGAGCCTCCCAAAATATGGAAAGCAAAGAGTTTTCAGTAGCAGAGATGTGTTTCACAGTATAGTAGAAGATGAAAAGGCACTCTTAACTCTTAAGGTAAGTCTGTAAAGAGGTTGGTTCTCCGGGTTTGGTGCCCATCATATGTTCACAGAAAGTATGACACTCGCTACTGCACATTGGATGCTTTGTTTATGTAGTTATCATTGCACTGCTTTGTTTCCATGAACACTGCATCCTTTAGGTGGATATTGAACACAGCAACCAGTTTCATAGTAGTATTAGTCTTAATAGAGGTAACAGTAGTCAATGCTAAAGGTGGCACCAAGTGGAAATTAAGAGGTACTTTACACTGTAAACAAATCGCCGTGAAGAGTAGAAAATTTGATACACACAGAGGCACTATGTGCATTTCATGATACATTGATAGTGGCTAGAATCTGTACAACAGAGGGATTCACCACATTAGGTTTTTTGTATGTGTTGCAAGCACTTGATCACATTGTTACAAACTTGTGTGAGAAAAATGATACCCAGAACTTTATTCTCGTGAAAAACAAGTACATAAAGGAATAATGTGCTTTACATGCAAGTCTCACTATAGTTGTGCGAGAGCTGATCCAAAACAAAAGATGATTTTTTACGAAATGCAAGGACAAGAAATTAGCCACGATCCTGAATGGAAAGAACTGCATAGGCACAGTTCTCTGTTCTATGAGAAGACACATCGATTTTAAAACAGAAATTACCAGGACATGATTTAGGGAGTGAATTGATTACAAGTAGGTGTACTAGTGAAACCAAGTCCCAAGAGAACACAGACATGATTGCAGCTACACACGGAAGTGATCATGTTTAGTACTGTAGAAAGTTCGCCTGTTTCAAAGACTGGTACAATGTGTATCCAATACTAGCAAATGTAGCAGTGTTCGTGTGGTAAGATGGATACGCCTGTCAAAAATAATTCAGATTATCAAGTTTATTTCGATAACAATTCTTCGTGGCAAGCACAGAAAGAAAAGGCAGTTTTGTTTACTAAACAGATTATGTTCGGCAATGGAAATGTGAGTCATGCAGACCTCGTTTAGATACAGTAATGGGACTATGCCTTGCCAGACTGTAAAGATCTTCACTGTAATGAAGTGCTTTTCTGATAACCCCCCCCCCCCCCCCCCTCTGAAAGAACAGTTTTGGTGTCCTCAATGGGATAGTTTCACACACAAAAAAAAGGAAAAAAAGGTTCATCAGACTGTCCTCAGAAAACAGTGTCTAGGTGATTGCTAGTAACTCAAATACAATATGGGATCTCCACCAGTTCTTCAAGACATTGACATGATATCACTGTTGTCAGAAATTCTAGCAAAGGAGAAAACTCAGTTATTACTGATAGCCACGGACACAGTTTGGCATCTCACATAACTGCTGCAGCATTCATCAAGCCAGGAATGCTGTTTGGTGAAGTTCATGAACTTCTAAAGTTATCAGAAGTCATCAAGCTAACTTCCAATGTTGTTTGGTGGTTCAAATGACATTTACAAAAAAGGCATACCAATCGTCCGTCAACAATTAAAGAAATGTCAGTTTCTCCTAGCTCACTCTAATGTAAGATTGTTCAGCATTGCACATGAATGTGGTTTACTGCAGTGGTCCTGCGTAAACCAGAAAATTAGTGCAGAAAACACATAGTATGTGAAAATATGTAAACACTCCAGAAATGCATCTGTTATAGATGTAAATTGCACAGGCTGTAGATTGCATAATACGTATGGTTTTGCGTCTGAATGAACTAGGTAAGAAATTGTTAGCTAGTTCAGTCCACAATGAAGTCGCAAAGAAGCACTAAAGAAATTTCCTGTTTTTCAACACAGCCATTCTGCAAAAGTCAGGGCAAAACCCAACATGTAATTTGTAAAGAGAAGGGAAAGAAGAAGAAGGGAGGAAGGAAGGAAGGAAGAAAGAAAGAAAGAAAGAAAGAAAGAAAGAAAGAAAGAAATAGAAGTTACAATGAAGGACATGTAACTAAATGCACCACAAATGACGAAGTTTTACTTCACATTAGAGTCCAGTCAGCCAGATGTAAACTCAGTGAATTACAGTACTGGACTGAATAAACAAACTGTAGCATACTTTGTATTAATGCAACTTGCTAAATATTTCAGGTATAGACTTGTGTGTTTCTTAGCTACTCACTTGTCTATAGTTACTGGAGAACAAGCATTGCACATGTGGGATATCAATATAATTATGTTAGAAACAATCTACATGCGAAGTACTCAATTGTAGATATTAGTAATCTGTGTCAAGAAGGTATATTTGTAGTAGTAGTAGTAGTAGTAGTAGTAGTAGTAGATCCCCAAAAGCTTGTAAGTGTATCACTCTATCCTACACAATGTTCTCATGAAAGAACTGTCCTAGATAAACTTAATACAGTAATACTGTTAGTCCCAAAATTCAAAGAGCATAGACTTTTTGTAGCTACTGACATTAACACAGACTTAAGGGAAAAAGAAAATATGTTTCACTTAATAAATACAATGAAGTATCTTAAATCTCTACTGCCTGAATGAAAAATGCATTAAGACTAGGAGCACACTTAGACAAAATAATTACCAATGGACATAGAGACTATGTAGAATGTAGTGTGGTTAAATTAGGTATAGCTAATTATTGAATACTCTATAAAAATTAGAAAATCAGTTTGTGAATGATACTAAATACAAACGACATTACTGTATGATAAGGGAACTAAAACCAGTGTTGTCTGGTCCTGTAACTGGCCACCAAGAGAACTTTTAATGAACACACTTCTATGTTTCTAGCCATTGTTCAGTATATGCTAAATAGAATCTGACCAACCATCACTAAGAAAACTATTAACAACACTAAACGTAGGTCACAAAATACTAAAATATGGTGTACTCAGAGACTGAATAAAATAATAATTCTGCATTTTATACCTAAAGACAGATCTATTAAACATGCTGAATTTAGAAAATCTACACAAAACTTGAAAAGTCTACAAAATTGAAGTTAAAATAGCCAAATGTGAAGCAAATAGTGACTACGTTTTAAAATTCAAAAATACTTGTGATGCATCAAATGAATATTTTGTAAACTGTGGAGACGTCCCCATGTTGCCAAGATTGTTTTGACTATGCTGCAGAAGTTTTGTTAGGAAGCCCTTACACATCCTCCATACAGTGCCAATCTCTTCCCTATTGTCTGTTTGCTTCAGAGGAAAAGGTGCACACTTGGATACAATCGTGGTTCCATAGGCAACCACTAATATTTTTCCGTGAAGGCATTGACTGTCTTGTCTCACAGTGGGATAAATTTACTAACATTTATGGCGATTACTTTTGAAATAACAACCAGTTTACTTACTTTTTACCATCTGCCTCATTTTCATTTGACTGTCGCTTATAGCACAGCAAGTTAGTGATGGTGGTCGTCGTTCGTCGTCCTAACAACTGATCCCTTGTTTTAGTGAATTCCAAAACAGAGGACTAGTATGGAATTAGTAACTTTATGACAAAAAGCATAGCAAATAAATTAAAATGCCATTGCTGTACCTTGCCAACAGAATTGTGGCAGATGGTATTTTTCCTGAAGCTCTTAATATCCATGTTTCATTCAAAGTGTTTAAGAAAAGAGAAAGACACCTCCATAGTAACCAAAGACCAACTCCCGTTGTTCTAATTGTATCGAAAATAATAAAAATCTATATACACTAACATGTATATGAGTATTTTGAAAACAACATAATACTGAAAGGAAGCCAGTTTACTTCAGGCCAGTCTTGTGGACTATAAAAGGCATAGCAAACCTTTTAGATACCATATATGATGGGATGGTAAAATGGACAGATCACTTGTGCTATGTTTGTAGACTTGAGCAGAGCATTTGAAATGGTGACACATGACTATAATAATAAAGTTAGCTTACTATGGCGTAAGAGATAAGTCACTAAGTTTATTTAGAATGTTCGTCTGATGGGCTACAGCAAATATGTACAAATAATCAAACACAATTATTCGAGATCAAATGTGGAATCTCACAAGGGTTGGTTCTTAGATCCTTTCTCTTCGTTGTTTATTTAAATGATTTCTCAAGTCCTATCCATGTGAGAATGTACTCTAAGCCATTAGGTGAAAATGTACAAAGTGTTCAACATTACAACAGAGATCTAATTGAGATGACTAATTGCTGGTGTCTGTCCAATAAAACAAAAACCGAGCAGTTGAGTCTGAGAATAAGAATGTGAAATTACTTGGACTTATGATTGATAGAAGATTGTCATGGAATGGACAAGTGAACTTACTTAAGTAGCGATATATCACAAATACTGATTTAGTTACACCTAACTTAAGGAAAAAGGACAGTATGACTATACTACTATATCCTTCTACACACCCTTCCACTCACACCTTCAATATGGAATACTGTTATGGAGAACTATAATGGAGTTGGCTTACATTTGCCAATTGCAGGGAAAAGCCTATTAGACGTGTTTAGGTTTGCCTCCCAATGACACTTAGTAGAATTCAATTCAGGTCACTTAATATAATGATAGTCCTCTGCCATTACGCCTATAGTTCTTTCAGCTATGCCAAAGAAAATTTACACAAACTTGGAGTTAGAAATAATGTTTATTTGCTCAATACAGAAATAGCTCCCCCCCCCCCTCCCCCCCCCCCCACCCGCCCACACACACGCACACACACACACACACACACACGCGCGCGTCTTAAAATTCTTCAACTAACTACAAAAAATAGTGCACTTGATGCCCTTGCACAAATTTAAATTTTTTTAGAAACTTCGGTCTGAAAGAGCATGTATTATACCCAGTGAATGAATTCTTGGCGAGTACTGTACAAGAATTATGCCTTATCGCACGTGTGTGTGTATGTGTGTGTGTGTGTGTGTGTGTGTGTGTGTGTGTGTGTGTGTGTCCACAATGTATTTAATTAACATTTTGTTAGATTTAAGCACTGAATTGTGCAAAGCGATAGTGTCAACTGTATTTGTGGACAAGGCGTGTTGTGTTAAAAGATACTGAATGGCTGATGATAAACATTCGGAACAATCTAGCTGCTTCATTGCACTTCTGTCAGTAAGTGTAGTTTTTCCTTTCAGTGTTGTGTTTTCACATAAACTCTGTGAGTTGTCAAAAGAACTAGATGTAGTAACTTTAGGCAGCCTTGACTGATTTGTGATTGTTGCACAGATGTACGAACTGCATGCTTGCTGATGTGTTGTCTTGGAAATGTATGTGGCCTTACATGACAGTAGGTCAGCACGTCATCACAGTGATTACAGGCACACTGTAACTCAAAATACAGTTTACAGTGCAAGGTGAAAAGAAAATGTTCATATTGACTCATCTATCCCTTTCATTCAATGATGATTTTATCTACTACACCATACCAGAGAAATTACAGTTGATGTTATTTAACATGGCATTACTGGTCACATAAACAAGAAATAATATTGCAAGTACTCATAATGCAAAATTCCTCTTTCAGTAAACATATGTAATTTCATTATTCTAATTTTACAGGTTTGTATGTTGCATCGTCGAAAGCTTCAGGATTCAGTATTGAAGTTACCAACCCTGACCCTGCTACAATGATAATGGGGATAAGAGTTCTGCTTGGTACACAAGATGTGCAGAAAGCTCCAACTTACATTGAGGTACATAATAGTATATAATTTACAATTGTGAGGTGTACTTGAGATTGCTGGATTGTTTTCATGCCAACATGTTCACACACACACACACACACACACACACACACACACACACACACACACACACACACACACACACACAGAGAGAGAGAGAGAGAGAGAGAGAGAGAGAGAGAGAGAGAGAGAGACTCACACTGTCTGTCTATAAAAATATTATTTTTTTCTGTTTTCAGGTATTTGGTAGAACTGTCCAAACAAATCTGACACGTAGCAGATGGTTTGATGTGCCTTTCACTAGAGAAGAAAGTCTCCAGGCAGATAAAAAGTTCACCATCACTTTTGGACCTTCAGCAGATGTGGAACATATATCCATGGTTGACTGCATAAAAATGTAAGTATATTTCTAATTATGTTTGAGAATAATCACTACTTGACCTTAGAAGAGCAAGAGGTATGTATGTGGGGAAAAGGGATGAAATTTGCACCTATTTTTGGCACACACTTTTAAAAGGTTGTCACAATATGTGCCCGAAGACAATGCCTTCTTACTTCGAAATTGATTGTTGGCTTTGCAAAAGCTTTAGCCGCTTTTCCAAAATGGTCTTTGCTTTCTTCTTTTGGGTGTATTTAAGCTTTCAGTAAATGATTATTCTAATGAGGAGCAGCGTCATGTCACACCAGTGACCTGAATGTGTGTCAAATTTAAGATTTCTCTCGACATTATTTTTCTTTTCCAGCCCAATTTGATAATGACAAAATCTGCAGATTATTAATTTTGACACCTTTGTTGGCATTAATAGCCATGCTACCCATGCTTGACGACATTGCAGATAGAAATAAAAAGGCA
Organism: Schistocerca gregaria; assembly: GCF_023897955.1. Classification (NCBI taxonomy): domain Eukaryota; kingdom Metazoa; phylum Arthropoda; class Insecta; order Orthoptera; family Acrididae; genus Schistocerca; species Schistocerca gregaria. Next base: position 504,766,651 of record NC_064931.1, on the reverse strand, counting down.
CTTAGCATAAAAATAGAAATCAAAATAACTCTACTTACATGTTAGGGGAAGAATTTTGGCACAGTCAAAATACAGTGACACATCTTGTGTTCTGATCACTGTAGTGCAGAGTTTGAATACTATATGTGGGCAGACACCTGCAAGTATAAACAAACTAGAAATCTGATCTCCACTGGGGGGAGGGGGCTGCAAGGAAACAAGCCCCGCCTCTCTCTCATAGCGCAGCCAACCTACATCCATGTTTTGTGCTTCTGTGAAAGCAGAACTGGCACATGATACCGGTAATCACCGATCCATTCTGGTGTTGTGAGGATCATAATGGAAATCTCTGATGAACCAGGATGAGTCTTTTTCACTTATTTCAAAATAAGAAAAGAAAACAACAAGCCGGAAAATGGTTACTTTGCAGTTAGTTGCTTGCTGAAGTTGGCAGAGTGTTTTAAAGAAAATAGTTACTGTCTGACCTATTGCAGTATTTGTTGCAACAACAGTTCAAAACACCCACCGCCCTAAACTGCCATATTAAAGGTATCCACATTACTAAAACTTTTGAACTTTGTCTAGTAGACAAACATACACATTTCTTTGTTCTAAGATGTTAGGTTCCACAGCTCAGTACCATGTTGCATTAAGTGGCATGTATCTTTGCTGCTCACAGTTGGCATGGCACCAGACACTCCATTCATTGATATGTCGTTGCATTTGTGCACTTTTTATTTTGCAAACATGTTCTTATGCACATTATCTTTCCAAATTGGGCTTTGCTAAATGATAATCAGTAGCAGTAATCATAAATTTGTTTCATTTTTATATTTGTATGTAGAAAAGAATGCTGTTTCAAAGTATCTCTGACAAAATAGTACATCTAGATACGGTTTGCAGTGAAATAGCATCCAATTAGGTACTTTCACATTTTTGCGTTTTGATGCAGAATTTGCATCTATATTTGCATTTATCGCAAAATGCAAATTTTTCAGGTTCTATCTATGGGGCCACATTCTATGTGGAAGGCCTAGATGCAAGATGTGTCCCACACACCTCGCCACTGATATTTAAAGTAGTCATCAGTTACACGTGAAGGTAGCTACGTCTTCTACCGACTTTGTTATTACCTTTGTCTGACATGGTATATAGGTATAACTCCCAAACTAACTAGCCACCCAAATGAATGCTCACTACAAAACTGTTGCTAAGGTCCAGGTAGCCCCCACCTGATTGAAGAGCATAATTATAGCGGCTCTACATAATGTAGTTGATGTAAATTGCTGTTGCACAAGGCATATAATTGTGATCCTTGGCTTCAAAAATGGTTTTCTCAGTTGTGCACAGCTCAGTCTCCACAAGTCCCTGACCTCCATCTGTCTCTTCTCCCTCTTCTGTTTCTACATCAATCTGTTCTCCCTCGCAAGCTTCACGCTCATCTTTATCTCCTTTTCTAAATTTTACGTTCTTATCCGTGATTCTCCACCTTCTCTTTGTACTGTTTTCTTGCGTTTTCTCCCAGTAGCCCACTCTCATGCTCTTACTCCTTGTGTGTGTGCGCTAGCCACCTCATCGGTAAACATCTGCATGTTCCACACCGATATGATCTTTGTTGACACCCATCCCACTGTTACATAGACCCCCTTTCATTGTTCATCACCACACTTCTCCACTTTACAGCTAACATCTGGCTGCCAATATGAAATGAACAAATGATGTCACTCATTGGCTATTAACACTGGCAGCAAATTTATACTGTAGGGATAGAGAAAATTTTTCCCCATTCTGATAAATTGCTTCACGTAAGAGGCAAACATGTTAAAAAAGTAGCAGGAAGGCATATGGCTGTACGTTAATTGGTGAAAAGCGACAGACACGTGTATTCTGCATAGATTTTCAACATATGTATATCATCAGCATAAATATAAAATGTGTTTGAGAGTTATGAAATAATCACATATAATACATAATTATTCTACTCTTACCAGGTGGAATCCATGCACCAATAAAATGCCACCAATGCTTAACATACAGAATGCACCATGTAAATACGGGATCATGTTGAGTCTACTTCACTACAACATGCATCAGTATGGAGTGGGCCAGTGATCCTATATCCACATATATCACACTATGCTGTACACACCAGTTACACTTGACAGAGGCTCCTAAGGCTCCACTTGAGAACAAACATGCATCGCACTCACACCATTGCTTACATCTGTCATACTGCTTCCACCCAGAACAACTCGCACTCCATATCGTATAGTCACTTCTGAAACATGGGAAACTCATATAAACTGCTGTCCAGCCACACAGCTGAGAGTATCGAGCATACAGTCTGACTACTCAGAAACAGCTGATTTTCTGCTCACTCTACACACATATCCACTTCAGTCACATGACCTTCTCCACACTTCTACTTCAGTAATGCTATTCAGCAGTGGTGCCAATCTTTGGTGCAATATCGAAAGACTTAAAAATATTTACTGTGCTTGGATGTGGGATTATAGTCTTCCCATGAACTATGTCAGCAGGAAAAATAACTAAGGTGTTTCTTTTTGATACACTGAAAAGTTTACTGAAATGTGAAGCAGTTGTGACAGAAAAGTGCAGGATTATATAAAAATAAAATCGTACAACTAAGAATGTGGTAGCAGCAGCTTTAAAAATTCAATAATAATTTTCAGACTATTTTGGAAGACTGCGTACCACCTCCATACATGCACAGAACTTTTGACTTCTAAATTTTTGATTTGGTTCTTTTGGAAGTGCAGTGAAGGGTATAGTATTTGCTTTGAAACCAAATTTTGAAACATGGCAACATGAAATACTAAATGGCACGTGAAAAATGTGCATGTACATAAAACAGTGCATAAGGATGAATGGACATAGCAAAATATAGCTCATAAATACAAAACCAGTTTTTTATTTTTTAAATAAAACTGTTTAATGATGTAGATAATGGACATTGGAAGAGGAGACAAATAATAGCATCTGTCCTTTTTCTCAGCACACACACACACACACACACACACACACACACACACACACACACACACACACACACGGTGAGGCAGCTAAGTCATAACACCCCACTCTATCTCCCGAACCCTAATAGATACAAAAATGCCGTTTGGACAGTGAATTGCAGGCACATGGGCTAGTTGAATACATCAGATTTCGTGTTTGTACTATTTTTTATTACAGAGATATGAGGCTATCTTTGGTTTTTTAAATGGAGCCCTATGTTAAATTTTAGCGTAGCATGATGGGCTTAAAAATATGGTTTCAAATATGTGTATACCATAATATTTAGGCGAATAGTTTTTGAGACACAGATACATTCCTGTATCGTATCCATCCTTTGAAGTGGCATTGTCCCATACAACCTTTCCTGTTCACCACTGAGGAACTTAACAGGGAAGGCATTGTTTCCCTGCTTCTCGGTAATGCTGCAAAGTATGCACATGGCAGCTGGAGAGAAGGGTATAAATGTGCTGCTGAGGTAATGAGACAGCACATTTACATCACAGTTTCTTTGAGTAGACATATACACCAACGAAAAAAAGTTAGATATGATTCTAGTGTATGGTGAAAGCAGAAGAAATGCTGTTAGAGCAATAAAGCTGTACGGAGAGCTGTATCCTGATCGTGAGCATCGTATGCGCCAGCTTCTTGCACATATTTGCAATAAACTACTTGAATTGGGATCAAGGAACACAATACAAGGGACTTTTTTAACAGATTTTGTACTCTTAACTATAAAATTATTTTACTGTCAGTGTAGACAGAATTATTGAGTCACACATCAATTTGGAATAAACTGTACTTGTTTTGAAGTGTAGTTGGAAATTGATTAATTGATTGACTTCTTGTAGCTAAAATATTATGGGATTATGTTTTTTTCTAGTTACGGGAAGCTAAAAGACATTTACAATTGGTGTGATGACACTGAAGAATTGGTAACCAGTGCCACGGCCCATCCACAAGCTGCAGCAGCAACTGATGGAGATGATAGTGGTATTGATGTACCACAGAATCTGTCATGCCTTGAAAAGTACGTATTTTGGTCTCTCTCTCTCTCTCTCTCTCTCTCTCTCTCTCTCTCTCTCTCTCTCTCTCTCTCTCTCTCTGTGTGTGTGTGTGTGTGTGTGTGTGTGGGGGGGGGGGGGGCAGTTTAAATTTATGTCAAATAGTAACATCTGTAGTGCCTTGACGGTGTATTAAAAATGTCTTAACGTCAATGCAGTTGAGAGAAATGGCCATTTGCCACATATTTTGAATCTCAAACTCCCCCCATCAAAACCTATACATGAATGCATTATGTATGCATAATGTTGTTTGTGCAGAACAGTCTTAGTGAGAGTCTTACCCACATTGGTCCTGTGTTTTCAACTTCACATCTCTCTGTATTGGAATAGCTGTCATCATCCTCAGGGATTTTGACATCTGTGCAAGATAAATGCCTCCTCTAGAGTGTTGCATGTTATCACAGTCTTCATAGGTTTACGTCTAAGTATTTTCTAATGTCATTTACACCTTAAATGAGATTGTCAGTTCAATCTTTTATTATTATTGGGAGTTGAACAATGAACTTTCTTGATCTAGCTACTACCCATTTATCTGGTTAAATGCCCTGCACCCACCTTCCATTTCATTTTCTCTTTGTTCTTAAGTCTTCCACCCCAGGCTGTTTCTTGATAAATTTCTTTTCCTTTCTCTCCTAGTAATTCCCAACATGGATCTACGTATTACTCAGTGAGCCTCAAACCCCCCCCCCCTCCCCTCCCATTTATAATTGTTCCCAAATTAAAATGCTGTGTACCAATACTGTAAGTCAAAATTGATAATACAAGATGATTATAAACTTTCCTTTTCAAATAAATCATAAGTTTCATTTTGTATACACAATTTAGTTTATCAAAAGTGTTCCAGGGCAATTTTACTCTTCTGTTTGTCATTTGCTGCCCATTCCACTTTCCTTCAGCGGCCCTAAATATAGGTATTTATCAGTTGCTTCTGTGGCTCCATTCTTAATTTGTACCATTTTCTTACTATAGTTTACTTTCAGACTTAAATTTTACCATTCATTGTTAAAGTTTATCTGCACTAGAGGCAAATAGTATGTTATTAGGTAAACATAAGTAGTTAACTCACAGTCCTTCTTTTTCTCAGTTTACAGGTTAGAAGGTATACTCTATTGCTGTTGAGAATATTTTGATGAGTACGTAATAACTGTGTCTGACTTTCTTTAAATTTTCTTTCAATTTACATGTTAATAAGTACATTAACATAAGTTGATATATGCCCTGTTTCTGAAGAGCTTCCACTAAAGGAGATCACACTGTCCAGTTTTTGTGTGTGTGTGGGGGGGGGGGGGGGGGGGGGAGCTCTTTTCACGGAAGGCATAAATGTTTTGTAGTCTTTTCATTATGCCTGTCTGCTACACAGTGCCTCCTCACTGGGGTTAGTAGTGATCTACCCTTTTCATAATACTAAGTTCAATTAAGATGGATATCTTTGTGGCATTACATGAATCACAGTATTAATCACATTTATAGCATCCTTTGTTGATTGATATTCTGGAATTCTATATGCTCGCAGAAGAAATGGTACTTAAAATAATGGTCATTATCTACGTTTGTTGTGAAAGAGGCAGAGCCTAAGCTCAGACAACGAATGAGTAAGGTCTTCATAAATTTTGTTTTCAGGGGAAGACTTGATGCCATGTGACTGATTGAATCAATAATAAAGTTAGTGTGCTCATAAGGGAATCATTCTTTTCTTAGATTTACTGTACTCTTTTTTATTTTTCAGGGTCCTCTCTTCTGTATTGTCTGTTATTGACAACTTTTTTGGAGTTAACCTTCCAACTACAGATGATCTCCAGGTGTTCAAATCTCATGCTAAGGACCTTGTTACATTATTGTTATATATACCTGTTCCATCCTGTGTTGAGACTGCTGCAGAATCACTTCTGTCAACATTACATCCAACAAGGACTGCATATTTCAATTATAAAGTAAGTAAATTATATACTGTTACTGTTCATTTTATTGGTGATTAAAAGCAGGCACCACATGTTTCACTTCACTACTCCCTCTCCTACTCTTCTACTACTTTTACCTTTGTCTCTCCTTTCCTGTTGTGTAAAATAAAAGGATTTGCTCTCTCTTTAATTTTGGAACTTGTTTTTCTTGTTTGCAGGACCATGTTCTTCTAGGCCATGTAAACACAGAGTTTGCACTTATGAGAGATCAACAAGATCCTAAGACCATAGATGCAGAGGCATTTTACCAACTGGTTATGACCATAAGAAGTATAGCTGTTGCAAGGCCCCACAATTTAGCAAAATTTGAGAAAATTGTAAATGAAGAACATCCACGTAAGTTGGTTTTTTCTTGACCGTGTACAGATAGTTCAATATATAACACAGTTTGATTTTTCAAACAAATTTTTTTCCATCTGTATTGTAGGCATAATCCATTCTGCAGAAAAAAATTGCCCCAAGTAATGTATTTTGCAGATTTTTTTGACTAATTGGACTTACTTGAGTTATGACACATTGTGAAATAACTTTGTAATGATTGATGTAGGTAAATAAAATGGTACCTTGCAACTATTTTAATTGTGTGCTATTTTTGCCAGTTCCAGGAAGTTCAACACAAAAAAATGCGATTGAACAAGGGCTTCATACTCTCCCTCATCCCCCACGCCCTCTCCTCCCCCACGCCCTCTCCTCCCCCACGCCCTCTCCTCCCCCACGCCCTCTCCTCCCCCACGCCCTCTCCTCCCCCACGCCCCTCTCCCTCCCCCACGCCCTCTCCCCTCCCCCACGCCCTCTCCCCTCCCCCACGCCCTCTCCCCTCCCCCACGCCCTCTCCCCTCCCCCACGCCCTCTCCCCTCCCCCACGCCCTCTCCCCTCCCCCACGCCCTCTCCCCTCCCCCACGCCCTCTCCCCTCCCCCACGCCCTCTCCCCTCCCCCACGCCCTCTCCCCTCCCCCACGCCCTCTCCCCTCCCCCACGCCCTCTCCCCTCCCCCACGCCCTCTCCCCTCCCCCCACGCCCTCTCCCCTCCCCCACGCCCTCTCCCCTCCCCCACGCCCTCTCCCCTCCCCCACGCCCTCTCCCCTCTCCCACGCCCTCTCCCCTCCCCCACGCCCTCTCCCCTCCCCCCACGCCCCCTACCCTCCCCCACACCGTCTGCTTCCCCTCCATTCCACCCCCCCCCCCTCCCAGTTAAGATGAAATGCATACTCTCATTGGTGCATCAACACTTTGCACTGTGAGTTGTGCTATTCACCACTACATGGAAATGGCATCAGTTGACTTCAGTTTTTTATAGCTCAGCTTGTTTGCAGGAAATATTTATAATTTATATTCACAGACTTTCTTCGTAAATCAGCCTACCTATTAGTAGAAACCATATAAAAATCCCTACAGTAGTTCCTGAGATTAGTCCAAACATCCAGACAGATGCAGATGGCAAAATTAAATTTGTATTTTTTGAAGTGATTATTGAAACTACTTACCAGATTGGGACTTGAACCTGAGACTGTCCCCTTTAAGTGCCCTACTATCTTCCAAAATTCACAGAAGCTCTCCTGTGTACCTTTTGGGAGTAGTTCTCATGGAAGAAAGAAACTGAGTCAGATGGGGCAGTGAAGTAAAATTCACAGAAAGAATAAAATGGACATCAGCCAAAAATTAGCATATATTCTTATTAAACACACACATCTGCAGAGAGAGAGAGAGAGAGAGAGAGAGAGAGAGAGACTGACTGTGTGTGTGTGTGTGTGTGTGTGTGTGTGTGTGTGTGTGTGTGTGTTTTTTGTTACTTGTATGTAAAGTGCTCTCTTACATTCTAAATTACTTTCATTACTTCCAGCATCATGTCCAAGTGAAGCTGCAGAAAGAGCAAAACATTTTATAGTGAGAGTAGTCGAAACATTGTGGCGTATTCATTCTGCCCGGCCAGTGAATATGACATTAGCTCCAGTGTATATAATAGGTGAGAACAAGTTACTTTGTATTATTATGTAGTAGTCATATAACTTCTGAATAGATTTTGGTAAAGGGGCCGGCCGCGGGTGGTCTCGCGGTTCTAAGTGCGCAGTCCGGAACCGTGCGACTGCTACGGCCGCAGGTTCGAATCCTGCCTTGGGCATGGATGTGTGTGATGTCCTTAGGTTAGTTAGGTTTAAGTAGTTCTAAGTTCTAGGGGACTAATGACCACAGCAGTTGAGTCCCGTAGTGCTCAGAGCCTTTTTTTTTTTTTAGATTTTGGTAAGGGGGCTTTGATTTTGAAAAATAAATTCTACTTTAATTCCGTATTCCATTTGCTACAGTGATACACATTTAGTTTGCAAGAATACTTGAGGCATTTAGTTTGTAAGGGTACATGTGGCACATATTTTTACTCACAAGAGAAGAGTACTGCATTTAATATAAATCTAGTTTTGATTATTGCTTGACTTAGTTACTGAGTTTGTAGCCACATTTCTTAAGTAAGATTTTTAGAATGTTAATCATGTCATAGGTACTTTTCTGGTGCCTTGGACTTGCTCAATATGATCATCATTGGCACCCCCATATCAATTTTTTTAAATATTCCTTCCAATAAATTTTAAAATTGTGTCCTAAATGGCATAACAAATTCTTTTTTTTTTTTTTTAGCACAGAGTAAGTTAGTCAATTTGTTAAATACACTGGATTCACATTCAGAAAAACAGCATTTCAAATCGTTGTCTGGCCATCTAAGTTGTGTGTTCCATGGTTTCCCTAAACCATTTTAGCTTCACGTTACCCAGACAAGTTGTCTTGATCCGACGCATGGTTTTAATTTTCCAGTAAGTTTCGTATCAAAGCCCACACCATTGTGGAGTGAAAATTCATTCTGGGAACTTAGAACTGAATTGTTAATAATTTGTAAACTGTTGAAAGTAGTGTACTTGCTTTTAAAATCCTTATGGAACCATATATTGTAGATTTGAAACTACTTTTCTTTGTTTTCACAGTAGAGCAAGATCATAAACATATTACGCGTTCCATATGTTTTACAGTAATTTATATTTGACTGAAACATTCCATTCATGTTAAAATTATTCTATTCTTAGTTGTTGCCCCCACACTTCTCCAAATGTTCAGTGGTGAAGCATGTAATTTTCTGTAGGGTATGCTGAGAACAACGAATTTCGGGAGGGTTGGGGGGGGGGGGGGGGGGGGGCGAGAATCTTAAAACAAGAACTTGTAAAATAGGAACGCTGCAAATGTAACCTAGTTACATATTTCTACTCAGTTTGAAACTACTACAGAAACTGTTATAAATAAATGCATGAAAATATTGAACAGCTACACATTTATAAAAAATATAATACACAGTAACTCACTGTTACATATTTTTATAAATTAGTTCTATCCTCGTGTCGTTTTTCTGGGTGTAAAAGTTGATAACATCAGATATGAACTCCTGCCTTTTGGTTGAAGATTTCACAGTTGCCTTCTCTGTAGCAAAAACCACGAAGTTTGACAGTCTGTCATTTGTCATTGTGTTGCAAAGGTAGGTTTTAATGCATTTTAATGTCCTTACGCTTCTTTCACAAGATGCAGTGGTTGGTGCAATTGTAAGAACTAATGACAGTAATTTCTCACATTCAGAGACCACGTTTTTTAATCCATTGTTTATAATGGATTTAAGGAGGCCCTGAGGCTGTAGACATTTATCCCCACTGCAGTTTTCACTGTCAAAGAAAGGATATATTTAAGTAGCTTTTCAACTTCACATATTGTGAAATTGTTTGGCTTACTACAATCTGAGAGCTTTTTCTTGATTACAAGTTCTGTGAAATCTGTTTCATGAAAGTCCTGGTATCTAGTTTCCATGTTTACTACTACCGTGTCAGTTATTTCGAATGCTAACCTTCTGAGTACTGGCATCTGTTTTGTTAAAATTATTTTCAGATACTCCTCCTGAATTTATAAGGCTATGCTTCGTCTATGCATTTCAGACTAATTTCCTCGCACCTTAGTCTTTCAACAGCCTTAACACAGTTTGCAGTTTCAAGCTTACAGCGTTGTATGCCCACAGTTTTACTTTGCAAGATGACAAGCAATACTTATATACTGGAAAATCGAATTGTACAAGGGGGGGGGGGGGGGGGGGGGTGGGAGGAATGATAATTTCGTCTAAAATTTAGTCAAATTGCTTGATGTAAAGAATTACCATCCCAACCTACATTGTTCAGCACATCATTAAATGCTGCTTTCAGGTCTGTGTTGAAAAGAAAAAATGGTTTGTACAGCACATAAATGAAAATTCCACCTTAGGGCTTGGTAGTTTAAATCCCCTTTGCCTCAGACGTTCACTTATTTTACTGGAATGCCTAATAAATGGGTGAAATCCTGATAGATTTGCCGCAACAATATTTACTTTTGTAATTTTCTTATGAGCGTAGAGGAGGACTGGGTTCAACTGATGTGCATAGCAGTGGATAAAAGAGTGCGAACCGAGCGAGGTGGCGCAGTGGTTAGACACTGGACTCGCATTCGGGAGGACGACGGTTCAATCCCGCGTCCGGCCATCCTGATTTAGGTTTTCTGTGATTTCCCTAAATCGCTCCAGGCAAATGTCGGGATGGTTCCTTTCAAAGGGCACGGCCGACTTCCTTCCCTAATCTGGTGAGACCGATGACCTCGCTGTCTGGTCTCCTTCCCCCAACAAACCAACCAAAAGAGTGCGAGGATATGCTTGTTTAACAATAGAATGAACACCATTCCGCTGCAGCCTTCATTTGTTTTCGTTACTAATTTGATTTATCAATATTCCAACTGCTTAGCACTTGCAACAAAACAATGGCATTGGCTTGTGCACTCTGACCTCTGTATACGTTACAAAACCTTAGGTATCTCTCTTGTATTTCATCTGATTCATTATTTGCAAAACAAAAAATTACACTCATTTGATTTATAGTTGAGACATCCATTGTTTAGTTAGCTCGTGTTGATGCAAAAGAACTATTTGTAGCTTCAAATGAATTTTGTTCTTCATCATCATCAATTGTACAAGTTATTGATGCTTTCTTTGTCTCAGAGGAAGTGCCTTTAAATATTCCATCAGATGCTAAATGATCTTTCATATATAGTTCTTTTTTTTTTTGCCAAGAAATCCATAAGTTCTGACTAATTTCCTTTATTTACTGACATCTCAGAGTCTTCGTGACCTCAAAGAGCCAACTCTTGCCATGCTAAGAAGCAGGTAGTCGAAATGTCTCTTCATTATATACTTTCATTTCGATCAGCCTTCTCATTATGTTTCAAAGCTTACAGATGTGTCTCTTCTGAAGGAACATTGTCAATTCTTACTGTACCTAGCTGATTGTATTTAACAGCTGCTGTGGTATGTGAAATGGAACATTCATAGCTTTTAGCTTTCGAAAGGAAATTGTGAAAATTCTTTTCGCCTACCCGCCACTTATGCCATTCAAAGCCACCATTACCCATTCCAAATAGTACACAGTAAAAACAAAAAAGTTTTGTTCCTTACAAAGCTGCCACTTAATGATGGTTTAGAATTGTACCATTGTGTTTGGAAATGTCATACAAATTTTCCTTCAGATGTTTTTAATAGACAAACTCGGTGTCGGCTTTCACTCTTTTACCAAGAGTTTGTCATCCAAAGTAAGACGAGTGAAGAACACTGGGTGTTCAGTTAAAAAATTCAGTGAATCTTGTGATCCAGTTTGAGGTAGTCCGCAATACTGTCCATTACAAGATAATGATTTAAAAATGTTAGACAACTTACAGTTTCCCTTCCGGCAACACAGTGACAAGACAAATTGATGATGATACCTCACACGTGATAGGGCATACCAAAATATACTTCACTAATAGTTTAATCACTAACTACATTGTAACTACAAAATTCATTAAACTTCCTGGCAGATTAAAACTATGTGCCAGACCGAGACTCAAACTTGGACCTTTGCCTTTTGTGAGCAAGGGCTCTACCAACTGGGCTATCCAAGTGCAACTCACGACCCATCCTCACAGCTTTACTTCTGTTAGTACCCCGTTTCCTACCTTGCAAACTTCACAGAAGCTCTCCTGCGAAACTTGCAGGACTAGCAATCCTGGAAGAAAGGATATTCTAGAGACATGGCTTTGCCACAGCCTGGGGAATGTTTCCAGAATGAGATTTTCACTCTGTAGCAGTGTGTGCACTGATACGCTTGGAGTAAGGAAAAGGTCTCGAGTTTGACTCTTGGTCCAGCGTACAGTTTTAATCTGCCAGGAAGTTTCATATCAGTGCACAGTCTGCGGCAAAGTGCAAATCTTACTATGAGGAAACAATTCATGTTCAGTGTTTCAAAGCTCGTCTAGTACTGTTGATATGAAAACCTACAGACACGCTACGGAAGTACCAACTTTTGAAATAAGTAAGGCCACTAAATTTTAATCTCAGGAATAGTGGAAATCCATAGGCTATTTCCTATCATCTGGCAACAACATTCAGTGATGCACTCACATTTATTTTCTGTTGATTATGAATGTCTTCTTATTCTTTGTGTCTTAAATAAAAACTTGAATTAAGAGTTAATGATTTCTCATTTTGCTCGGCTTGCTGCTAGAGTGATAGATGATGCAAAGTAGCACTGTCTGTCAGGGAACTGCTGAATGACTTGTCATTACACTGATACATGTATCCACCTGCTGGCAAGAAGCAGAAACAAATCGAACACCAGCTTTTAAAAGTCGTACCTAAGCTGTAGGAACCTCAGCCAGCCACAAGACAGAAACAAGCTTATGTCACTTGCTCGTAATGTGCATTGGATTCCAAGCTGTTACTGGTCGCAGAGCTAGAGAAGTGATGCATTGTACAAGCGGGTGCATGTACAAAGTTCTAATGTAAACTGTTTGGAAACATTTACGAGCGCGTGTGATCAAATTGGATTAAATTCAGTTTGAATGAATTGCTTTGGAATTCTTTGGGTTAACTCAGCATTCAAGCATTAATGGATGCTTTGCCACTGCAATTGGGGAGAGACCCGACAAACTTGCTGGCCAAGGTAGGGTTTGGCAAGCACAAAGTCAAGGAGTAGAAACTCTCACCGTGTGCGGCAGGCATTATTTTGCTGAAATGGGAGCCCAGGAAGGCTTGCCACGAAGGGCAACAAAAAGGGGCATAGGATATTGTCAATGTACCACAGTGCTTTAAGGGTGCTGTGGCTGACAACCAAAAGAATACTGCTATGGAAAGAAATGGAATCCCAGACAAGATCCCGCTTTGAATTGAGCCACGATGACCATCGAAGATGTGTCTGGAGATGCTTCAAACAGCGTTCGGATACTTCACTTTTGCCCTCCATCCAGCCCAACAACCAGAGGTGATGCTCTGGGCTGCCATTTATTTTCATAGGAGGACCGATTTGGTTACAGTACAGTGGCACGTCAATGATATTCTATGCCTTGTTTTGTTGCCCTTCATGGCAAGCCATCTTGGGCTTACTGCACACGCACATGGTGAGAGTTTCTACCACTTGCCTTCATCCTTGCTAAACTCTACCTTGTCCAGCAAGGTCAATGGATTTCTCCCCAACTGAGAATGTTTGGAGCATTACGGGCAGGGCCCTCCAACCAGTTCAAGGTTTTGATGATCTAAGATTCCAATTGGACAGAATTTGGCATGATATCCCTCAGGAGGACATCCACTGGCTCCATTAATCAATGGCAACCCTTACAACTGCTTGCACAAGAGCCAGAGGTGGACCAACATGTTATCTCCTTGTTCAGTTTGTGAAGCTCTTTTTGTTGAATAAGTAATCCAATTTTTTCTGAAATTCTAGTCCTTTCTTTGTCTGTAAATGTACATCACATTTACTGGTTTCCATCCCATTCAGCTATTCAGATAATTCCTTCGTGATGTGGCAGCATCTTGGCCAACCCACTCCACCATTACCTCCAGAGTGTATTATGCAGTGAGGTAATCAACAAGAATGACATTGTGTATCACACAACAGAATTTTTTTCTTTAAGTTAGAGAATCTATTTTCACGTGAAACTCACAATCTGTTTCCACATGAAAGTCACCATAGTTAGTCATTACTAGAGACCGGATTATATGCATTTGCATGTTGCATATTCATTTGTATATTTTGCTCCTTTTCATTGGTTATTGAATATTTCAGCTAAAAACTAGTGACGATGCATATTTTCACTCTATGTTTGAAATATTTTAAAGATTTAGTCAGACAGTCTCTAGCTCAATCTAGTTTTGATGTCTCGCAGATTGACCGCGACCTAAAACGGTGTACAATTGCTAACCGAGAGGCTACTGCGTAGCAAAATCATTACAGAAGAGTAACAGGAAGACAGAGTCAACACTCCTGTGCCTGACCCCCCAGTTGATCGGCTACACTGTTATATTGTATGCGTCGGCAACAATTAAATTAAACTATGCAAGCTTTTAGTTCCATGTCCATTGTTTCAGTTGAGCTTTCTATTTACTTGTACACAGTTGAACGTGTTTACAACATTTAGTGTGTGACATGTTGTGTGCCGTGCTGTGAGAAAAAAGAAACATTATTCTGTGGGAAGTTGACCGTCTTGGAACATTTACAAATGACAGAATTGTTTTATATTGTCGAATTTGCGAAGAAAAGCATTTTGTGCACAAAAAAAAAGAAAAAAAAACGTTTCAATAGACCAGCATATCAAGACAAGTCCTCATATGGCAGGAATGTATAAGAAAGGATCACAATAACAACTTATGACAGCAGCAAGTTGCAGTAGCAGGGGTGTGTCCAAAGGTAACCAAAAAAATCGGTTTAACCTGGATCTATGTGAAGCAGTATTCCTCTTCACAAACTTACAAACCCTATCCTCAAAGGCTTCCTGCATAAATATTGCTTAAATCAAAATATACCAGATCAGTCAACATGTGTAAAAATTGCATACCATCAATTTACATAAACGTTGTGGAAGAAATACGCAATGAACTCAAGGACAGCATTATTTGGATCTCAGTTGATGAAACTTCAGGCACTTGTGGCCATTACGTTCTGAATTTAATTGTTGGTGTTTTAAAAGAAGAGACTTCTTTCTCCGATTTAGTGGCCTGCAAAGAACTTGAAAATGTAAATCATTCTGCGATTGCCAGATTTGTGAATGAGTGTATTAGAAAAATATTTCCAGAATCTTCTGCAGATGAAAGGGTGTTCGTGTTTATTTCAGATGGTGTTCCCTATACGATCAAAGCAGGAAAAGCCCCTCCCCCTCCCCTCCCCCGAGTATTTTATCTCAATTTGATTCATGTGACATGCTTTGCTCGTGGAGTATGTCACCTTGCTGAAGAAGTACGTTCCATGTTTGTGAATGTAAATAAACTGATTTCATCCACAAAGAAAGTGTTTCTAAAGGTTCCTGCTCGCATCAAGACCTACAAAGAAAAACTTTACCTCCCGAACCAGTGGTAATTCAAAATTGGGGTATGTGAGTCAAAGCTTCGTTGTTTTACAGTGAACATTTTGAAGCCATGAGAGGGGTAGTAAATGACTTTGAGAGTGCAGAGGCTTTGGCAGTTTACCAGTGCAACTGCAAGGAAGCTTTTAATGATAACGGTATTAAAAATATGTATTGCTGTGATTAGCACTCATTTTTCTCATATGCCTGTAAGTACCTAAAAGCTTGAAATTCAGGTTTGGTGTAGACTGAATCTATTCAGTTAATGAATAAAATTACTCTAGTAAACTCTTCATTGCCCGAGGTGTTCCCAAGAAAACTTAAAGAAAAGTTTGAAAACATTTTAAACAGTAACCCAGGCTTTGAACCCTTGTGCCAAATTGATAGTTTTATTAACAGGACGGGTAAACTTTCACCAGAAACAATAAGTGCCAACATAGCACCCAAATTCAAATACTGCCCAGTTACTTCAGTTGATGTAGTACAGTTCTTCTCTGCTTATAAAAATGTTTTGATTGATCAAAGTCACAATCTTACTACCGAACATTTGTAACCGTACTTGGTAGTTTGTTTACGGTGGTAGAAAAATGCAAAATAAATTGTAGATGATGCTTTGGTCCAATAGTATTAATTAAAAGTTAATACTATTCAAAAAAATTAATGATCGTGTGTTGTTTTTGAAATAAAATATTATGGAGTTTTTGTGTGTGCCCCTCTGCATGCGATATATCCTCAATTTGGTCCTGTACATATCGATTCTTATGCTGCGACTATCTCGCATCGCATCTGCTTGTTACCAACAACAATAGCAAAGAAGGAACAATTCTTAAAACATGGCATGCGTCCCCATTTTGCAGATTTTTAGAAAATAATCCCAGAAAAGCCCCTTTCCTAAACTCTACCAGAAAGAATTCAGAAAATGATAGTAGTTCTAAATGTACAGATTTCTCGCATGGGCGTTGCTCTTCCTTGTAATTGATATGCACAGGTTCGAATTTGAGATATAATGCATGCAGTAACTACCATGTTTCTTTATTATTTGATCTTGCATATTTCAGCACTTTTCATGCATTTGTTAAGTATTTTTCATGCATATTTTGACACTTTTCGTGCATTTTTGGCCGGAAGGAGTGGCCAACCGGTTTTTGGTGCTACAGCCTGGAACCACACGACTGCTACAGTCGCAGGTTCAAACCCTGCCTCAGGCATGGATGTGTGTGATGTCCGTAGGTTAGTTAGGTTTCAGTAGTTCTAAGTTGTAGGGGACTGATGATCTCAGATGTTAAGTCCCATAGTGCTGAAAGCCATTTGAACCATGCATTTTTCATGCACATTTTAAGGTTTTTATGATGCATATAATCTGGTCTCTAGTCATTACTGTACCTAGGATTGATTGGTGCAAAAATATGATGGAAAAAGATATAATGTTTTAAACAAATAAGGTGCTAAAAAGTTTGCCCATTTCCAAGTGGCAAAATTTATTATGAAATGCATTTACTTGTCGTTAAATCCTAAAAATTGTTATAGATGAAGGCTAGTAGCCCAGTGCCTCTTCTAGTGATGGTGGGAGAAGGTGGCTAAGAAAGTCCTATAATTTGTATGTCCTTTCATGTTCTGGCAGAAGCTCTTTTAAAGATTTTCTTAACGCAAGATACAAATTCATTCATATATTAGTGTTTTTCTTTTAATGGCCAGCAAACTCGAGTGTTTGCAGTTACAGATCGTAGGCTTGAGATTTGAAAATGCAGGTATCAAAGCTTGATCTTAAAGCACTATCCAGCACAGAATACTATTTTGCTCCACCAGGCCACAGCACAAAATGTGCATTATTGAAACATTGCATCCTCAAAGTGTTTGCATTCACAAGAAACTGGGTAAATGAAGGCATGAAATTAACTTATTCTCTATTTAGGGCTCCTGCTAAAATATTCAATACATATCTGTTTTTCCTGTTGGCAGTTTCATCTAGATGGATTAACTGGATTATTAGCTGTTGTTGTTATGATTTGCGATACATTTTTGTTCATATGGACAGTGAAGATACTGTCCTAAAGTACACTCATCAGGAACAAACTTGCCAGTATACTGATCCAGGTATTTCATAATGGGATTTTTGAGCTTGAATAGGCAGATACCACATGCTGCAAATGATGCTGCTTGTGTTGTATATTTAGAAAAGTCATTTATACCTTTTCAACCTGAAGATACCTTGTCTCACTAATAAACTGCTATTTCAGTGTGTTATTACCATATTGTTGTTCCATATTCTTCTCATGATTTGTGCCTTTTACATGCTGCTGAACATAATTTTGTTTTTGATTTTTATTTGTTATGATTTAGACATTACAAATATTGCATCTCACAACCCATCCATCACCCTGAATGCAGTCACTGCTAAATTATTTAACAGTGCAATACAGCTATCCACCACTCATCTTGGATTTCAGCATATTTGATGCAGACAAAAAAAAATATATATATATATATATATCAAATGAGCAGAATAGCACCACTGGCTGCTTAAGCTCTACTAGTTACTGTGTATGAGATACTGAACCCCAAACTGCGTCTGGTTGTGGAGTGGTCATGAAAGAAGCTCAATACAAACGACTAGTGTGGTGTCCATCTTTAGAACCAATGTACTCATAAGTAGTCAGCCTTTCCAGAAATTTATCAGATTTCAGGTTGTTTTTAAATTTTGGTTTGCTATGCATAACAATGTGAAGATAGTAACTTGCAGCAGCAAATTACATTTCTTTCTTCACGGTCTCGCATATCAAAACATGTATGCAGGAAATTGTATGATACCTTTCAGTGGAAGTAATTCAGTAGCTTTCTGGAAATGAACATTAGAAGAGGAGGGGATGATAATGAGACAGCAGACTTACTTTTGGACTTACAAGTGCCAAACAGGTGTCCAGTGAGGCTGAAAAATCACTGGTAAGAATGTTGGTTGGTTGGTTGTTTGGGAGAAGAGACCAAACAGCGAGGTTATTGGTCTCCTAGGATTAGGGAAGGATAGGGAAGGACGTCGGCCATGCCCTTTCAAAGGAACCACCCCGGCATTTTCCTGGAGCGATTTAGGGAAATTACGGAAAACCTAAATCGGGATGGCCGGACGCGGGATTGAACCATCATCCTTCCGAATGCGAGTCCAGTGTGCGCTAAGAATGTATGAGCATTTCAGATGATGAAGCCTGACCTCAAAGGCATGGGAAGGATGATCCAGTTGGAAGAGTGGTACTTAACTGGAAAGCAACAGGGCTTAAGAAAGCACTTCACAGTAATCTACCAAAAGAGGTGTAAATAAAGCATAAAAGCCAGTCAGTGCAATATTGATATTTGCAGTTCATTAGCAATGATTAAAACATTTATTTTCAATCAGATAACACACATGTTTAGAATAACTCTTTCACATAACAGCCTGTCTGAAGTCTAGTGGAGCATTTCTGTCTCTCTTACTTTCTTTCAAAAACAAAAATGCTAGACAGCTTTGTAGTAGATGGGGAAACACTTTTAGGACAAAACCAAAACATTCTGAGAAGCATTTATTTTTTGCATGCCAAGTCCTAGAATTTTTTCCTAATAAACCATTTGACTGCTAGAGATGTACACTCTGCATTTTATACTGTGCACAGCTTTGTTGTTGCTGTTACTGCTCACTTAATGCTGCTACCCTTGTTGAGAGATGGCATTCCGGCTGTTTGGACAAAAAAATTCGATTTTGGCACATTTTACAGTCTGACACCTTTGCTCAGTGAAGGACTGAATTTGTTTTAATTATTCAGCATCGTTACTGTGCTGCGTCCAATTAATTAAAGCATAGCACAAAATTTTAAAGAGTTTGCAAAGGAAGAATGCACTGTGTAGACTTTTTGTGAGAGCACAGTGTTATCTCGTTTTGTTCTCAAGATATTGGTTTATATATTCTGTCCCTGTGCATTGTGAATCAAGGTTAAGCAGTCATATTTCTTAAATGTGTGAAATGTTTTATGCAAATGATAGCCTGTAAAGAATCTTGTATGTTGTATGATAAATACTCGAAACATGAAACATTTTTATTCACCAAGATATGTATCTCGTCCACTGTAGTGAGAGCATGAGTGTAACGGGACGTGTATACACATCAGTAGCTCTTAAGGAAAACCCGGAGGCTGCATTTAAGCACATCCCTGGCATGTAGGGAGCAGTGGACCATGGCGAGTTAACTTGTCTGCAGCAGTCAAAGGTTTAAATTGACACTTGTCTCTGGCAGGATGTTGAATGTGTTCAAACATAAATTTGCTCCATGGTTTGGAATCCATGTTAAATTGGAATGAATTAGCAAGTGCTCAGGACAGAGTCCATCAAGGCAATGCCACTTCCAGTAATATGCCTAGTAAAGTGTTGTGACATTCAGAATAAACATCCAGTTGATGCCAGCTGTACTTTTCCTTTACATAATTGGCAATATCATGAATGAGTTGTATGATCAAGGGCAGTCTGTTTCCATTTCAGCGAAATGGTACACAGGTCCTTCAGCAAGTTGTTATCAAGTGTTTGTCACATAATGCAACTGATAAAGTTATCTGTGTTGAAGAACATGACTATTGATGTCATTTAAAACATAACTTTAATGTACTGAAGGAGGAATAAGAAATGTTATGAATTTGTTTTCTATTCTGATGTGGTTGCGGGTAGAAGGTGAATGTGTTCTGTATATACTCTTGTAGTGAGAAACATTTAACATTTTTACACTGACCATTAGCCCCATTATGATTCATTGAATTATTACAGTGACATAATTTTGACAAAATAAGGCTCAAAGTATGTATAGTACTCAAGAATGAGTTGCAGATGTGCCTTGTATATTACTTTTTCTGTATTCGAGTTATTCATCCTTACTGTTCTCCTAGCTGTCATTGATACAATATACAGTTGATTGCACAGGTACATCATATGTCCCAAGTCTCCGAACTTGTACCTATTGAAGGAAGCCAAGAGATAAAGAAAATGTGCAAATAGGTTGTATGCTAGGTTTAGTGTTTGAATGTTTCATTTTCTTCTGAGCAGCTTCAATTACTGTTTACAACTTGTCAGTATGAATAGCGTCCCCTACCTTATTTTGTGAATTGATACCTTTATTTACATTGAGCAAATTAGTAGTTGAAATTACATTTTTGTTTGTTTTTCATATTTCTTCCAGGATTAACACAGATAGAAGCAACTGTACAGGCTGTTGTGGAAATTATTCATGCATTCACAATTTCTGATCCTGAAAATACACTCCCAACTGCTGCAGCACTCTACTTACAACTTTTGTTGTGTGAGGATGTGCTAGTGAGCTTCAGTGCAAAACAGGCATTACTTAGAGTCTTAAGACCAAGAGTTCAGAGACAGCGAGGTGCTGTAGCAACACCACCAGTTTGTAGCACACCAGGTATGTTTAACTTATATTTGTTCTCTTTTGGGATTGACTGTTCAGAAAAATTCTAGTACACTTCCTGGGGCAAAAAAAAAAAAAAAAAGAGAGAGAGAGAGAGAGAGAGAGAGAGAGAGAGAGAGAGAGAGTGGAGCACTCAGAAGATACGGTCTGATGTCAATATAACAGGTACATAAATGATTTAGAGTTACAATTGTCTCTGACAGGTAGGTTAGGCATTGGAGTGCATTAGTGTCATTTTGTGTTTGGGGTTGTTGCCAGTCCTGGTAGGGTATATGAGGTTTGTGAACATGTTAGATGTTGAATGACCACTTCAGAGGACAGTGATGCCACATACTAACATGAGACAGTTTTATCAGCACCTGATAGAGTTTAAATGGACCTCTCTGTAGGTCTCCATTTGGCTGGTTGGTCAAATTATGGCCATTGGTCCACAGTGTATGCTTCCTGGTCATCGTACTACTCTAAAAGAGCTGTGTGTGGTGTTGTGTTGACTGCAGCATTTGCATGGGATGGTGATAACCTAGACATGCTGCTGCTACTTTCTGACTAACAGTGCAGGATGACAGAGTGTTGCAAGGAATCCATTACTTGTTCTTATCTGCCAAAATTTGTGGGGCATTTGAATGTGACAACCACGCCTCAGTGCCAGAAGGGAGGGTCTCCATATAGTGCACTAAGCACATTGTAGCCCCTTCACTTCTGCACCTGCAATCTAAGAACAAGTAATGGATTCCTTGCAACATTCTGTGTCATCCTGCACTGTTAGTCAGAAAGTAAGAGCAGCATGTCTAGGTTATCACTGTCCCATGCGTATGCTGCAGTCGACACAACACCACACGCAGCTGTTTTGGAGTAGTGCCATGACCAGGAAACATACACTGTGGACCAATGGTGTCAAATTGTGTTGAAAAATGAATTGCAGTTTTTCAAGAAGACAATATTTGTCCACACAGCATGTGTCTATAAATGTCTACATGTTGTTGAGATACTCCTGTAGTCAGCAAGATCCCCATACCTGTTGCTGTTCTTTGGCACGTGAGTGTAGAAGTGTGCACAGAATCAGTTAAATGAAAAATCCGTGCAATACACATTTATTTATATATAAAAATGAAATTACGAATTTTCCTTTGTGTGAAACCATGTTCACGAGGTCGTATGTCGATTTAAAGTTCTAAATTTGCATATTTCACTGTTCATGTTGTTTCTGCGTAGTCTTTCTTTCATTGACTGTACCAATACCCATTTGTATTGTGATATATTGTGAAATTTTGAACATTTGTGAGTGCTGCAATAAAGTCTGGCTGTTATTGTTAATTCAGGATGTATACAACCAGGAAATCCAGGAAAAACCTGGGGATGTTTCAATGTTTTAGTTTCCAGTTAAATTTTTGTAATTTTAACTGGCGAGAACTGATACTTCAACAAAGAATATTATTGTATCCTGCTGTTGCAGAGTAATACTGCAGCAGTGAAATATAAATGAGAGAAAAAGAAGTAAATTTAAGTTGCAATGAAATGTGCCATTTACAACAACAAAACACAGTGCACGTATAAGTGTCTGCCAACATAGCCGGCCGTGGTGGTCTCGCGGTTCTAGGCGCGCAGTCTGGAACCATGCAACTGCTACGGTCGCAGGTTCGAATCCTGCCTCGGACATGGATGTGTGTGATGTTAGGTTAGTTACGTTTAAGTAATTCTAAGTTCTAGGGGACTGATGACCACAGCAGTTGAGTTCCATAGTACTCAGAGCCATTTGAACCTTTTTTTTGTCTGCCAACAGCAAAATTTGTCAAAGGCATTACAATGAATACTACGCAGTACCCATAACAAACTCCTTTCAGTGAGCAAGATGTCACAACTATTTACATTAGGTTTGTTTGAACAGTTGCTAGCAGGCTCATGCACATGCACAGTTGAGTCGTGTATGAGCAGTACGTTTTCCTACTTCTGGCTATTTGAAGCATGGCTGTTACCTTTATCAGCAGGAGCAGCAAGCTGCCAGATACCACCCGGAAAAATTTTCCTGACATGCCCAAGCTACCAGATTCGTGCATGCGCAGAGCAGTCTGAGTTGGTGTTGGGGGCGGGGGGTGGTAGTATCCACGTGATCCATATTTACGTCAAGTGATTTTGCTGTTTCCTCTTTGTTTACAGTTCTCTCATCAAATGAAAACAAAATGGATTTCTGTGGTTGGGTGTTATCAGTTGAATTAAAATAGATTCACATAATTATGGAAGGCTACAATATGTTATTAGTTTCAGTTTTCTGATTTGCTTTTACTTCCATGTTTTTGGCAGTTGAGCATTAATCGCCTTGCAGAACAATGAAGTTTTTTTTTGTTGGTTTGGTAAAGAAATTCTGCTTTTATTAATATTTTCTGCTGAGACAGTCAATTTATTTGAAACGAAATGTTTCATTCCACACTATGGGCTAGCATCAACTGTTCACTGAATTTCAAGTGCATATTTTCATCTTCTGGTGAGACTGATGACCTTAGTAGTTTAGCCCCTTTAAACAACAAACAAATCAACCAACCATCTTCCGGCAGGTATGGCATTATGCCATAATAAAGAACAGGTACTACAACAAAATTTACACCCTGAAAGCCACATGGAAAAGCTTAATATGAGGTTGGGGCCTACTGCATTGTGAATGTGGACATACGAATGTGCACTTCAACCAAAATTATACATTTTAGTATGGTTTACAAAATTCCGATGCTCTTGGAGTATCATCTGATGTCCTGTTTCTTTTATGACCTAATGTAAGGTCCCTTAATGATTTTATAACAGGTCGTTGGAGAATATTAAGATTGGTGGTTTGAAGATCATTCCTTCAAAAGTAAATTTCCTTTTATGCAAGGTGAATTATGTTACACGTGAGAATATGTGATGAACATTCACAGATTGTTTGACCCTCATTTAAAGTTGACACTTTGAGGACCAGCCACTTAAAGAATTTCAAGCCCAGAGGACCAGGCGTTTATGTCATTATTTAAAATGTTACTGGCACATTTGTGTGATTTATCCTAAAATGTAACACACTTAAAGAAAGACCAATATTATGCATGAAAACTTAGCTTTTCTGGTAGCTTACTAATCTTAGAGACGAATATTACATGTGAAAGCATACCTTTTCTTGTAACCACACTTGTTTATTAATTTAAACCAAAACTTTTCCTATTTCTGTGTCCACACTATGTAACAATGATGTTGCTGTTGGCTGATTACCTCACGTGCCCTATGCTCTGAACATCTGCTGTCATCATCTGGTGAGAACACACAACATGAGCTATGATTGGCTTTCAGAAGCACTTTGCAATCTCGATTTCAATGCTTCAGAAACTAATGTGCTGTGTTTGGTGGAATTTGGATTTATATTTTTGTGATATGAAAATATACAGTGTACTTGTTTTTGCCAGGTTTCATTTTCCAAAGTGCTGGGAAGTTCCAGCCTGGTGTATAAAACCTTAACCATTCAAAGGATTGGTTCCAAGTGAAGGTATACTGTCACTTAACACAGAAAGGTGTATTTTTAACCAGGAAATTGGGGAAAATTTCATTTTCCACCCCTTGACCACGTATACACATTATGATTGTATCAGTGTAAATAAACATGCATTTTTGAGACTTTTCGGAAGCTACCATTATCCCTTCCATAATCTATGAGCAATTGGTAGCTAATCAGCTTCTGTGATTTAATTACTGTAACAGATTTTCTAGCTGTGTTTTGTGTTGCACCAAGTTCCCTTAAAGAGGAGTAGCCCTATATATTACCTGTATTTATCATAAATTAACATTGTTTTCGAGTTAACTAACAACTACAATTAACCTCAAAACGTTTTAGGTGACAAGTAGTTTTTACCACAGGTTTTTGTGTTGCCTTAAAAGAAATCTCATTTTGTATATTTACTTCAATTAACCAACAAGTTTGAGGTGCTGTCATTTACTGAAACTGAAGCTGAGCTAGCGGGACTCACTTCACCTGTTTTGGGGAAACCTGTTTTGTCTGGTTTCAGAAGGCAAACGCAAAAGGGTAGGGCTCTATTAATCGTTGGCAGTTCAGATGTATGGCAAATGATGGTACCCCTTAGGTAAATGGCAGCAAGGGACAGGAATGGACACCATTTGCACTCAGTATGTGTGCTTGGGGTCATCATTCAGCATGCTGAAGAGGCTATTCCAGCAGCCATCGAGGCAACAGGGTGCTACCAACTCCAGACTGTGGTGCACATTGGAACAACTTATGCCCGTCATTTGGCTCGGAGGTCTATCTTGGGTCATTCCAGTGAATGGCAGAGAAGGTAGAAAAGACCAGGCTTGCACAAGAAGTTTCAAGGAAGCTCACAAATTGCACCATTGTACTCAGAACTGATTGTGGCCCTTTGGTTCTGAGTCAAGTGGAAGGACTCGGCAAGATACTTCGAAAGTTCTGTAACAAGCTAGGTGGCGACTTCCCCGACTTGTGCCATAGGGTTGAGAACTGTAGAGTCCCCTAAATGGGTCAGGTGTGCACTACTCATCAGAGCCTGCTACTGAGATAGCTGACTGTGTGTGGGGTCCACACAAGGTTTTTTTAGATTAGGCAACTACCCATCCAATTCAGACAATGTTAGATGTAAGAAACCAAGAAGTATTAGTGTAAGATGGAAAGAACTGCCTCCCACAAGTGAGAGTAGTAAAATCTGAATGTTAAACTGTATAAGCATTTGCAATAAAGTGCCTGAGTTTAAATCACACATGAAAAGCAGTGAAGCTCACATAACACTAGGTACAGAAAGCTGATTGAAACCTGAAATTGATAGCAGTGGTATTTGTGGGAAAATTTAGGTGTGTATTGTAAGGACGGGCAAATGGGAGATGGAGGTGGTTATTTGTTGCAGTGGACAAGAAACTCAAATCCACCGAGTCAGAAATTCAAGCTGCATGTGAGGTTGTTGCACAAGACCCAGTATCTCGGGTGGGCATAAAATGATGATTGGATCCTTCTATCACCTACCAGACTCATCTCCTGATGTAACCAAAAACTTTAGAGAGAACCTCAGGTCACTTTGTAAGTAAGTTCCCCAGTCATACTGTAATCATCAATTGGAGAGTTTAATCATCCAACAATTAACTGGAGAAAGTTAGTTTTTTAGTGGTGGGCATGATAAGACATGCTGTTAAACTTTACTGAATGCCTTCCCCGAAAACTAACTGGAACAGCTGGTTGGGAACCCCTCTCATGATGGAAATATATTGAAGATAATGGCAACAAGTAGACCTGACCTCTTTAAGGATGTCCACATTGAGACTGGTATCAGTGACTATAACAAAGTTGTGGCAACAATGATTACCATAGTACAAAGGACAACTAAAACAAGCTTAAAGATGTACATATTCAATAAACTAGATAAAAAATCAGTAGTGGCATATTTCAGTGAGGAACTTGAAACTTTAAGCATAGGGCAGGAGCATGCAGAGGATCTATGGCTCAAGTTTGAAAGAATAGTTGACTGTGCCCTGAATAGATATCTACCCAGTAGAACAGTTCATAATGGGAGGGAACCCCTGTGGTATATAGTTACTGTAGAGAAACTTCTAATGAAAGAGAGATTACTGCATAATAGGTGTAAAACAAAGTGTAGGGCTATAGGTACAGATGCTGACTGAAATGTGTTTGGCTGTCAAGAGAGCAATGCATGGTGCCTTCAATAACTACCATAGCAGAATATTGTCAAGTGATCTTTCACAGAACCCTGAGAAATTCTGGTTGTATGTAGAGGCTCTTAGTGGTCCAAAGTTAGTGTCCAGTTCCTAGTGATTAAAACAGGAACTGAAGTTCAGGGCAGCAAAGCAAAAGCTAAAAATATATACTCCAGTTCCAAATGATCCTTTACAAAGAAAAATCCAGGAGAATTGCCCCAGTTTAATTCTCATTGCATTGAAAAGGGGAATGAAAAAAGTATTAGTGTCAGTGGTGTTGGAAAAACAGCTGAAATCTTTAAAATTGAACCAAGCACCAGGGCCTTAAAGAATCCCATTGGACTCTATACTGAATTTGCGGCTGAGTTAGCCCCTTTTCTAACTATAATCTATCATAGATCCCTCAGACAAAAAAAAGTGTCCACTTCTTGGAAAAAGGCACAGGTCACACCTGTCAACAAGAAGGGTAGTAAAAGTGATCCATAAAATTATCGTCCAATATCCTTGACATCGATTTCTTGCAGAATCTTGGAACATATTCTGAGCTCAAACGTAATGAGGTATTTTGAACAGAATAACGTCCACAATGCCAACCAGCATGTATTTCGAAAACATCAGATGTAAAAGTAATTTCAGGTGTGTCGCAGGGAAGTGTGTTGAGATCTTTGCTGTTCATGTTGTATGTTAATGACCGTTCAGGCAATATTAATACAGGGTGTTTCAGTTAAATTTTTGTAATTTTGACTGGTAAGAAATAATACTCTAACAAAGCATATTACTGCATCCCACTACTGCAAAATAATACTGCAGCAATAAAACATGAACAAGAGAAAAAAACTAAAATAAAACCTAAGTTGTGAAGGAAATGCGCCATGTAAACAACAAAACACAGTGCTCATACAAGCATCTGCCAGTAGCAAGATGTGTCAAAGGCTTTAGGAAGACTATGCAGTGCTTTATAATAACAAATTGTGTCTGATGAGCATGACGTCACAACTGTTTACATTAGATTCGTGTGAGCAGTTGCAAGTGCGCCCATGTGCATGCGCAGTTGAGTCGGGCATGTACCTTCTCCCGCTTCTGGCCACAAAAGTGTGGCTGTTAGCTGTATAAGCAAGCAGCAAGATGCTACCCGGAAAAATTTTACTGGCGTGCGCAAGCTGCCATATTCACTGGGAGCAAACCGGGGTATCTGCCTTGGGTGGCAATTTCAGCCAATCATTAAACACCGTGCTGAACAATGAAGTTATTTTTGTCAGTTTGCTAAAGAAATATGGCTTTTCCGCTGAGGCAGTCAATTTATTTGAAATGAAGTGTTTAATTCCACACTATTGGTTAGTTTCAACTGTTCGCTGCATTTCAAAAGAACATGTTTTCATTTTCTAGCGCCTATGGCATTATGCCATAATAAAGAACCAAAAATGAGATAATACAGTACTGGTACACCAAGACAATTTATAACCAAATCTGGACATACGAGTGTGCACTTTAAGCCCATTTATGCATTGTAGTATGGTTCACGAAATTCCTCTGATGTCTTGTTTCTTTTATGACATATTGTAAGATCTTTTAATGTTTTACACGTATGAACATATGGGCTTCCTGTGTCATCGTAGCTGTGCAAGCGCGGTGATGCCTGTTATCTGGCGCTCTGTGGCAACTGCTGAAAAAAACCTCTTTCTAACAGGTTGCGGGTCAATATTACAAATGATTAATTGAAAAGCGTTACTTGCAAAGTAAATTTCCTTTTACGCAAGATGAACTAAGTGCGAGAATGTGCAGTCAATTTCTTAAATCACAGAGCGTTTGACTCTCATTGAAAAATCAATTATTTGAGGACGAACATTTAGAAAAAAAATTCGAGCCCAGAAGATCAGACATTTATGTCGGTATTAAAAATTTTACTGGCACAATTGTGTGATGTATCTTAAAGTGTAACACGTGCAAAAAAGATCAACATTATACGTGAAAATTTAACTTGGGTGCCGGATTATTCGAAACATTGTTGATACTGCTCCACCTCCAACAATACATCCCATTATACTATTGCATTGTTGCAGCCTCAGTCTGTGCAGCCTCAGTAGCACGTTAGGAGTGAAGTATTAACATCTTCAAACTTGTTAATTATGGCTACAAGTTCTCGTTATCGCTCATACACTGCTAAAGAAAAAGTGAAAATTATTGAAGAGGCCGAGAATATTGGAAACCGTGCAGCAGGAAGAAAGTACGTCGTAAGTGAGAGTTGTATTCGCGACTGCCGAAAAAATAAAACGCAGCTTCAAGAAACTAATAGTAATCGCCGGGCATTTCACGGCCAAAAAGCAAAGCATCCGGACTCGAGAAAAGGCTCTGCGATTATGTAGATGAGAAGCGACAATACGGATGTGCGGTGACGAGTGAAATGTGCCAACTTAAAGCATTGTCTTTAGCCAAAGAACTAGGCATTACCAGTTTCAAAGCTGGCAGGCTCTGGCTTTCAAGATTTTTTAACCGAAATGGTTTAGGATTCCGGAGGAAAACTGCTATTGCTCAGCGGCTTCCAGGCGATTATGAGGAAAAAATAGTGAATTTCCATCGCTATGTGATAAATCTGTGCCGTAAACAGCCCTATACAGAGTGGTCCATTGATCGTGACCGGGCCAAATATCCCACGAAATAAGCGTTAAACGAAAGAACTACAAAGAACGAAACTTGGCTGGCTTGAAGGGGGAAACCAGATGGCGCTATGGTTGGCCCGCTAGATGGCGCTGCCATAGGTCAAATGGATATTTCTACGTTTTTTCAAATAGGAACCCTCATATTTATTACATAATCGTGTAGTACGTAAAGAAATATAATGTTTTAGTTGGACCACTTTTTTCGCTTTGTGATAGATGGCGCTGTAATAGTCACAAACATATGGCTCACAATTTTAGACGAACAGTTGGTAACATGTAGGTTTTTTTAAATTAAAATACAGAACGTAGGTACGTTTGAACATTTTATTTCGGTTGTTCCAATGTGATACATGTACCTTTGTGAACTTATCGTTTCTGAGAACACATGCTGCAACAGCGCGATTACCTGTAAATACCACTTTAATGAAATAAATGCTGAAAATGATGTCCGTCAACCTCAATGCATTTGGCAATACGTGTAACTACCTTCCTCTCAACAGCGAGTAGTTCGCCTTCCGTAATGTTCACACATGCACTGACAATGCGCTGACGCATGTTGTCAGGCGTTGTTGGTGGATCACAATATCAAATATCCTTCAACTTTCCCCACAGAAAGAAATCCGGGGATGTCAGATGCGGTGAACTTGCGGGCCATGGTATGGTGCTTCAACGACCAATCCACCTGTCATGAAATACACTGTTCAATACCGCTTCAACCGCACGCGAGCTATGTGCCAGACATCCATCATGTTGGAAGTACATCGCCATTCTGTCATGCAGTGAAACATCTTGTAGTAACATTGGTAGAACATTACCATGGAAATCAGCATACATTGCACGATTTAGATTGCCATCGATAAGATGGGAGCCAATTATCCTTCCTCCCATAATGCCGCACCATCATTAACCCGCCAAGGTCGCTGATGTTCCACTTGTCGCAGCCATCGTGGATTTTCCATTGCCCAATAGTGCATATTATGCCGGTTTACGTTACCGCTGTTGGTGTATGACGGCTCGTCGCTAAATAGAACTTGTGCAAAAAATCTGTCATCGTCCCGTAATTTCTCTTGTGTCCAGTGGCACAACAGTACACGACATTCAAAGTCGTCGCCATGCAATTCCTAGTGCATAGAAATATAGTACGGGTGCAATCGCTGTTGATGTAGCATTCTCAACACCGTCGTTTTTGAGATTCCTGATTCTCGCGCAATTTGTCTACTAGTGATGTGCGGATTAGCTGCGACCGCAGCTAAAACACCTACTTGGGCATCTTCATTTGTTGCAGGTCGTGGTTGACGTTTCACTTGTGGGTGAACACTTCCTGTTTCCTTAAATGACGTAACTATCTGGCGAACGGTCCGGACACTTGGACACAGGATACCAAGCAGCATACATAGCACACGGCCGTTGGGCATTTTGATCACAACAGCCATACATCAACACGATATCTACCTTTTCCGTAATTGGCAAACGGTCCATTTTAACACGGGTAATGTATCATGAAGCAAATACCGTCTGCACTGGCGGAATGTTACGTGATACCACCTCCTTATACGTTTGTGACTATTACAGCCCCATCTATCACAAAGCGAAAAAACATTCATATTTCTTTACATACTACACAAATATGTAAGAAAAAGGGGATTCCTATTTTTTTTTAATGCAGTTAATATCCGTTTGACCTATGGCAGCGCCATCTAGCGGGCCAACCATAGAGCCATCTTGTTTCCTCCTTCAAGCTAGACGAGTTTTGTTCTTTGTAGTTTTTACGTTTGATGCTTATTTCGTGAGATATTTGAACCTGTCTCTATCAATGGACCACCCTGTATATTCTCGCAAATTGGTAATGCGGATCAAACACCAGTCTATTTTGAGATGCCGCTCGACAGTGGACAGGAAAGGAGAATCCAGCATCACGATAAGAACTGGCGGCAGTGAGAAAGATGTACAGTGATGTTGTGTGTAACTGGTGATGAACGAAAGCTACCACCTTACTTGATATTTAACAGGAAAACTATTCCGAAAATAACAGTAAAAGGCATACGGGTATTAGTTAGAGCGAACTCAAAAGGGTGGATGGACAATGAACTTATAATTGACTGGGTGACACATGTTTGGCAACATGTTGGTCCTGGACACCTTCCACAGACATAAAACTAAGGAAGTGTGAGACAAATTACAAATTTTTAATGCAGTTAATATCCGTTTGACCTATGGCAGCGCCATCTAGCGGGCCAACCATAGAGCCATCTTGTTTCCTCCTTCAAGCTAGACGAGTTTTGTTCTTTGTAGTTTTTACGTTTGATGCTTATTTCGTGAGATATTTGAACCTGTCTCTATCAATGGACCACCCTGTATATTCTCGCAAATTGGTAATGCGGATCAAACACCAGTCTATTTTGAGATGCCGCTCGACAGTGGACAGGAAAGGAGAATCCAGCATCACGATAAGAACTGGCGGCAGTGAGAAAGATGTACAGTGATGTTGTGTGTAACTGGTGATGAACGAAAGCTACCACCTTACTTGATATTTAACAGGAAAACTATTCCGAAAATAACAGTAAAAGGCATACGGGTATTAGTTAGAGCGAACTCAAAAGGGTGGATGGACAATGAACTTATAATTGACTGGGTGACACATGTTTGGCAACATGTTGGTCCTGGACACCTTCCGCAGACATAAAACTAAGGAAGTGTGAGACAAATTACAAAAAGGGAAAAGTGACTTGGTCATTAGCAAATGGTTCAAATGGCTCTGAGCACTATGGGACTTAACATCTATGGTTATCAGTCCCCTACAGCTTAGAACTACTTAAACCTAACTAACCTAAGGACATCGCACAACACTCAGTCATCATGAGACAGAGAAAATCTGTGATCCTGCCAGGAATCGAACCCGGGCGCGAGAAGCGAGAATGCTACTGTGGACACTTGGTCATTATCCCTAGAGGCCTAACATCCATCCTACAACCACTAGATGTGTGTATAAATCAGCCATTCAAAGCTGCACTTAAACAGCGATATACGCAATGGGCGGCTGATGAAAACTATTTCACACCTAGTGGAAAAATCAAACGGCCGGATTTGTCCCAGATTAGTGAATGGGTGAAAAGTGCATGGGACTCCATTCCGCAACCACTGGTGGAAATGGGAAGATGGTGAAGACGACAATGATTCTCCCGCTAGTGATGACGATGAAAGTGATGAATAGAGTGGTAAGAGAGGAAACGTTTCGGTATTGAGTAAGATATTTTATTGCACATACTGTATTAACAATTTCTTAAACAAGATAATTCACATTTCTTTTTTGCTATAGTAAGTACGTGTAGAGTCTCGGCTGGAGGTGGTGGTGATCCCCGGCTGCCCGCCCGTGTAATGGGCCAGCCGGCCAGTTACACGCCGCTGGCCGCCCGCCCGCCGGCTGGCC
Source organism: Schistocerca gregaria (assembly GCF_023897955.1). Classification (NCBI taxonomy): domain Eukaryota; kingdom Metazoa; phylum Arthropoda; class Insecta; order Orthoptera; family Acrididae; genus Schistocerca; species Schistocerca gregaria. Next base: position 504,734,014 of record NC_064931.1, on the reverse strand, counting down.
AGCTGTATGCCGCTGAATCGGTTGTGTTTTAACGATGTATCAACCTGTACAGCAGCGTTGCTTCAAACTAGTAGTTATTATACATACTTTTGAACACATCATAACGTTGGAACAATTGTGTTTTGTAAATAAAACAAATTAAAGCAAAAAAAAAATTTTCCCCTCTTCCTCAAAATTTGGGTGCGCGGATTATTCGAGGGCGCAGATTATTCGAGTATATATGGTAATCTACACCATTAACTTTTCCTATTTGTGTGTATGTGCCACTTAACAGTGATAATGCTATTAGCTGACTACATCACGTGTCCTAAGCTCTGAATATACGTTGTATCGGCTGGAGAGATCACATGACATGAGTTATGACTGGCTTACAAAAGCGCTACGCAATCTCGATTTCAATGCTTTGGAAAGTAACATGCGGTGTTTGGTGGAATTCGAATTTATTCATTCGTAATACGAAAATATGCAGTGTACATGGCCTTTTTTCCTGAGTTTCATTTCCTAAATGGCTTAGAAATTCTACGCCAGTGTATAAAAGCACTACCATTCAAAGGATTGATAAGTTTTACAGTTTGTAGGAAAAGTATACTCTCACTTAACACGGAAAAACTGTATTTTCGCCCGGGAGAAAGGGTGTTTTTAACTGGGAAATCCGGGAATTTTTTCCTTGTCTGCATATACACCCTGTAATAGTATAATCTAGCTTTTAGCAGATGATGCAGTTATCTATAATCAATTGCTATCTGAGAGAAGCTGTGCAAGTGTTCAGTCAGGTTTTTACAAGGTTTCAAAGTAGTGCAGAGTTTGGCCACTTGCTGTAAATGTTCAGAAACGTAAAATTATGCATTTCACAAAATGAAAAAACGTAGTGTCCTATGACCATAACATCTGTGAGTCAGCTTTGGAATCTGCCATCTCATATAAGTACCTGAGTGTAAAACTTTTTAGGGATGTGAAATGGAATGATCACATAGCTTCAGTTCGGGGTATAACAGGTGGTAGACTTAAGTTTATGGCATAATAATAGGGAAGTGCAATCAATCTACAAAGGAGACTGCTTACAAATCACTCGTTCGATCTGTTGTAGAATATCGTTAAAGTGTGTGGGACCTACTCCAGATAGTACTAACAGGGGATATTGAATGTCCACAGAGAAGAGCGCACAAATGGTCACAGGTTTGTTTGATCCATAGGAGAGTGTCAGAGAGCTGCTGAAGAAACTGCACTGTGGAAGACTTTTGAAGATACCCATAAACTATCCCAAGAAAATCTATTAACAAAATTTGAAGAACTGACTTTATATGATGATTCTAGGAATATCTTACAACCCCCTACATATTGTTCACATGGGGATCCTGAGGGTAAGATCAGAGTAATTACTGCATGCATAGAGGGATTCAATCAGTCATTCTTTCCACACTCCATACGAGAATAGACTAGGAAGGGAAACCCTAATAACTGATGCAATGGGATGTACCAGCTCTCATGCACCTCACAATGGTTTGCAGATTGTAGATGTAGGTGATAGAACATGCATTGGACCAACTTGGATGTTTACTCCAGCCCAGTACCAGTAACCAGGATATCAAGGGCCAGTCACAATAGTTGGGAACCAGTTTGCCTTGGGAGAGGATGTGCTGACTTTGATTCCCTTCACAACCAAATCAGTGTATGTATCCAGACCAGATGGGTCACAGTGTTCTACCAGTAAGTGGTTTTAAACTGCCAAGTTCTTTGTAAATTTGACTCGATTTTGTAATCACTGAAACAACGTCGCATACCCTCTCACTCTGCAAAATTCTGTTTCATTTCCTTGTCTGTTCTGGGTGCATCACTTTCTTTTGATGGGCAGTGTATTTTAGTGGTGTACATTAGTAATGTATTTAGTAAATCTATCTGTAATTCACAAATTTTATTAACTGAAAAATGGCACCCACACATTAACTTAAGAAATGCTACTACTAAAGTTAAATAGCACTAGGGCAAGGGGATAATTGCTCGGCCTGGCACAACATTCTTTCTGTTCTGTTGATGCCATCAAGTAGGAGAGCATTCAGGAATGTAGAATGATCGACGTATACATTAACAAAAGGCAAATGAATCATGGAAACTTAATCAGTACACTGTTAACTTCAAACCATCACTATTCCACTTAATGCTATTTGTCATTATGCCAGTAAATTCAAATTAGAAAGAAAGCTGCTACTTTGAAGAAGAAGAAGAAGAAGAAGAAGAAGAAGCTGCTGCTGCTTTTGCACTACACAGCTGCTTTTTATCTCCCATTGGTAGCTTAATTTACTATCAGTTACATTGGTATTTCAGGATAAATAGGTGACCTATAACTGTAAATAGTGTCCTGTTCATAGCACACTGCTGTTTTCTATGTAGGTAACAGAACTTTTCAATCCACAAATGTAGCTACTCAGATAATTTCTAAAAAGAGTGGCTAATGAGGCATTTTTTTTTAATTTTCGTATTTCTTGCTTTATGTTGGTTGGGAGCTTGTTCAGTAACTTTGCTCCAGAGTACATAACTTCACTCTGAACCCTTGACAAGGGTCAAAGAGTAAATGAAAATTATTTTTGTGTTATCTGATTGTATGGGTCATGGCATAATTGAAACAGTCTGTATTGTCTGCAGTAAAGACCATTAAGGAATAAACATCTTGGAAAGGGAGTGTGGGAATTCAGAGATCATTAAAAAGGCCTCTGCAAGAAGTGTACTTAGCACAGTATTCTTACTGCTTGCTTCTGCTGAATAGATACTTTATTTGTCTTAGGTGAGGTGCCTCAAAGGATAATGTCAAAAGATGACAAGGAGTGAAAATATGTAAAATAAATAAACACTTGTGTCTGTATCTCAACACAATGAGGTATACCTTGAAGGGCAAAACATGCATGGATTCCATTTTAACTTGTTTTCCACCTGGATCTCAAGGGTTTAATTTAATTATAACTGTTAATGCCTGTTTGATAGGAGCAAGTCATTATTACTTGTTTGAAATCATAAACTAAGAGTCTTCACGAGATGAAGTCTTTGACTGTTTACTATGAAGATTAGATCATCACTAATATATGTTAAAAACGAGTAGTACCAGTACTGATCTTTTTGGGACCCCATATTTTATGTTTCCTGCTTTTGAGGATAGTTTCATTCCTGTGACATGTTAGTGTGGTTATCTGCTTTCTGTTTTGGTGAGACTTTTATCTGTACAAAAGAAATTCCATTAATGCCATATAGTGCTGTAGTTTCCAAAATAGAATTTTGTAATCCACACAAAAGCTCTGGCAAGATCATATAATACACCAATGTTTTTTTTTTTTTTTAAAAAAAAAAGCTTGCCACGTCTTGTGAGGTCTTGAACTGCATTATCTGTGGAGAATTCTTGACAAAAGTCACACCGAGAAGCAGTTTACAAGTTGTGCTCCAACTAATCTGTCAGTGGTTTATCATAGGACACTTTCTCCAAAACCTTTTGAAAAGACTGGGTGGAATTAAACGGGTCTGTTACCAGTTATGGTTTGCTTACCAGTATCTTATGTTGCCCTATAATTTAAATGGCAACTTAAGCTGTAGAATAGCTTTACTTACACAAGTTTTGGACAAAAAGTCAGCAGTGCTAAAACCAATTTAAAAAGAAGCCAATTGATTTTGTATGAGGATTTGTTATTGTGCACGAGTCATGTTCACAAGTTCACACCACAAATGAAATGTGAAATTGATTTCATCTATCAAAAAGGTTATGGTGAGTCTATTCTGCCATGGAAAAGTGATTCTTCTTATTGATTACATCACAAAAAAATCAGATGTCTGCCTAAAGGAGAATTGCAGAGAGAGGGGTAGGGAGTGGGTGGCTAGGAACTTTGAGGGAGCCAGCCAGTTTGCCACCCAGGAGTGTGGAAGGGAGGGATGGCAGGTGCATGGGCTAGCCATATGATGCAGGGTTGTCGGAGTGGTGCATGATGGGATAACTTGGGGATGTGAATTGAAAGGGGATGACAGGCAGAGGAGGGGGAAGCTCTTGGTTGTGTTGGGTGGAGGCTTTGGGGGCAGTGGGTTACTGGAGGTTGAGGTCAGAACAATTACAGGAGTGAGGATGTGTTACAAGGATAACTCCCATCTGCATAGTTAAGAGAATCTGGAAAGATGCAGATGGCTCCGGTTGTGAAGCAGCCGTTAAAATTGAGAATCTTGTGCTCAGCTGTTTCACTGGGTGGTCAGTTTTGCTCTTGGCAACAATTTGACTAGTTGGCAGTCATACCGTCATAAAAAGCTGTGCAGTATTTGCAGCGGAGTTGGTATATGATATGGGTGCTTTCACAGGTGGCCCAGCTTCTGATGGGGTAGGATAAACGAACCTGTGACTGTGGGGAGTGGTGTGTGGGTGAGTTGGGCATTTCTTCCACAGGGATATGATCCCTGTAGCAAGATGTTTGTAGTAGGAATGGCATAGAGGTGGACTAGGATGTTGTGAAGGTTGGGTGAGCTGGGAAACACCACTTTATAGGATGCTTGGTAAGGAGCTTGGGTAGGATGTCCCTCATTTCAGGGCATGGTGAGGGATAATCCAAATCCTGTTGAAGGATACAGTTATACAGTTCAGTTGCTCCAGTCCAGGTTGGTATTGGGCGACAAGGGGGAAAAGGGTGCTCCTTCATGCTTTCTTTTTTCGTTGTGTGATGATTGGTGGTGTGTGAGGGTATGACACACAGGAAATTTCTTTGTTGTCCGGGGGGGGGGGGGGGGTAGCGTGTGCCTGTGAAGGACTCCATGTGGCCTTTAGCATCATGGGCAAGGGAGTTCTTGTTACTGCAGATACACCGCCCAAGGGTGGCCAGGCTGTGTGGGAGGGATGTTTTGTAGTTGAAGGGATGGCAGCTGTCAAAATGCAGGGATTGTAGGTGGTTGGTGGGTTTAATGTGGACAGATGTGTGGATGGAGCCATCACAAGGGTAAGTAAAGTGAAGTCGTATGGCATGAATAGTTGAGAGACATCCCAGAACAGGTTCAAACACCACATTAAAAAGGTTTTTCCCATCCTCTATGCCCGCAGGCACCTTTCCATCGTGAAGTACGAGAGCTATGTGTATTATTGTTGATTACTGCTGTGTGTGTGTGTGTGTGTGTGTGTGTGTGTGTGTGTGTGTGTGTGTGTGTGTGTGTGTGTGTTTTGCGATGATGAGAGAAGGGAGAGGGTGAACAGTAGTACGTGACAACGGTGTCACGTGCTCTCATTCCACAAGATACTGTGGAGACATTGCATTGGTGCAAAGACTGGAGTTCAGGGTCTTCATCCCACCACCCTTCTGGTCCCCTATACCATAAAGGCGAAGGGAAAATTGTCGACAGTGGATGGTGTACACAGTCAGTCATGCATGCAAGTCCCGGCCACACCTGACGGTGCGTAACTTTGGTAATCCAATGAGAACCAATGTATCCACCTTGGTGTGGTCGTTGACATATGAGAGGTGGAGGTCAACATTGAGGAAGGTGGCATGTTGAGTCTACCGAATGAAGCATATGGGAGAGAAAGTGTAGGGTTTTTGAAGAAATAAGGATAGGATGTCTTGGTACAGAGTCCAGATCATGAAGATATCAAGAAACATGAAACAGACTAGGGGTTTGGAGTTTTGGGAGGCTTCTAAAGTTCCCTCCAGATGGCCCATAAAGAGGTTTGCAAAGGAGGGTGCCATGTAAGTGCCCAGGGCTGTGCAGAGGATTTGTTTAAATATCTTCTCTTCAGAGGAAAAGTAGTTGTATGTAAGTGTGTAGTTGATAAGATGTATATGGAATGAGACTGCAGGTTTGGAGTCTGAAGGTCATTGGGAGGGTAAGTGTTCATTAGTGGCAAGCCCATGGGCATGAGGGAGGTTAGTATATAGTGAGGTGGCATCAACAGTGACAAATGGGGATCCAGGAGATAAAGGGGTGGGGATGGTGGAGAGTGAGTGAAGGAAGTGGTTAGTGTCTTTGGTATGTGTTACTAGGATTTGGGGAACTGGTTTGGAGGTGTTGGTCAACAAGAGTGGAAAGTTGTTCAGTGGGAGCACAATATCCCACTACAGTGGGGGGTCCAAGACTGTTGGATTTATGGATTTTGGGAAGCATGTAGAAAGTGAGTACGCAGATTGTCATTGGGGTGAAGTTACAAGAGTGTTTCCCCCTTTACACCCAGTATCAACATGGACAGAAATAGCTGAACCTTACCATTCATCAGGGCTTTGATTATCTCTTATCATGCCCTGAAATGGAACATCCTATCTAAGACCCTTCCCAATTCTCCTAAAATGCTGTTCCATTGCCCACCCAACCTACGCAACGTCCTAGTCCATCCCTATTCCAGCCTCACTCCCAACTCCTTGCCATAAGGGTTGTATTCCTATGGAAGACGAAGGTGCAAGATCTGCCCAATTCACCAACCCAGCACTTCATACTCCAGTCCCATCACAGGCTTATCCTACCCCAACAGGTACTGAGACATATCATTTACCAACTTTGCTGCCAACACTGAATAGTTTTTTATACTGATATGACTACTAACCAGCTGTCCACTAGGATGAAACTCCACCACCAAACTGTTGCCAAGAACAAAGTTGCCCACTTGGTGTCACAACATTCAGCTGTGCATAAAAGGCACAATTTCAAAGGCTTCTACACAACGCAGGCCTTGTGAATATTTTCCTCGACCAGCAGTTTCTCTGAACTAGGCAGATGGAAGTTATCTTTGTAACACAGCCTTCACTCCTTTAATCATCCAGGCCTTCACCTCCGGTAAGCCATTGTTTCCACACCCACCCCTTTCTCCATCCTGTCACTCCTTCTGAATTCATGTCCGCACATCAGCTTCAGCGTGTGCCGCTCCACATTGGCTCTGACAACTATGCATCACGAGCCTGTTCTGTGCACCTGCTACCCCTCCCTACCGCATTTGTATCTGACAAAGCAGCTGCCTCCCTCAGAGCCACTAGTCGCACAGCCCCTACCACTCTTCCCGTGTTCCGCATCTCTCGCCTTCTACCCACCTGACACAAACATCACAAGAACATAGTCCACCTGCCAAAATGTAGCTGTGGTACTGTGCATCCAGCCAGTGCCGGTTAGGAGCATAGGCATGTATGTTTGTAGTCTAGCACAAAAAAGGATTACTTTGAAAACTAGCAAGTTTTCTTTCTTTTTGCGTGTCCTTGTTGTTGACTCAATGTGGTTTCCTTCACTCCTGAAGTTATTACAACCATAGATATGTTTTATGCAGACATTCCAGAATTCCACTTCAGGGATAGAATATACTCATTGGAGAAAGTGTCAAGTAAAAGGGGATAATATCTGAAAACAAGTGTGTTGTTGACATTAAAAGAATAGTCTTATGATAGGCTAATAAATTTTACCATGGTTCTTGCAGCAATATTTGATATTTTTGTGACATGCAAGTTCACTTCAAGTATAAATCATTACATCTTAGTAGGAAAAATGAGTTTACACAATAACTGTTACAGAAAATGATTTTCATTTCGGTATACAAGCAGCAGAGCTAGTCCATATTTTGCAGTTGGCACATATATTATGAATAGAGTGCTAAATGATAATGCTTATATTAAAAAAAAAAGAAAGAAAAAGCTCCAGATGCCATCCCAACTTGAGTTATGTTTCAGGGAGTGAGTGAGAACAGCTATATGCTACATGTAGTAATACAGGGTGTTTCAAAAATGACCAGTATATTTGAAACGGCAATAAAAACTAAACGAGCAGCGATAGAAATACACCGTTTGTTGTAATATGCTTGGGTCAACAGTACATTTTCAGGCGGACAAACTTTCGAAATTACAGTAGTTACAATTTTCAACAACAGATGGCGCTGCAAGTGATGTGAAAGATATAGAAGACAACACAGTCTGTGGGTGCGCCATTCTGTACGTCGTCTTTCTGCTGTAAGCATGTGCTGTTCACAACGTGCAAGTGTGCTGTGGACAACATGGTTCATTCCTTAGAACAGAGGATTTTTCTGGTGTTGGAATTCCACCGCCTAGAACACAGTGTTGTTGCAACAAGACGAAGTTTTCAACGGAGGTTTAATGTAACCAAAGGACCGAAAAGCGATACAATAAAGGATCTGTTTGAAAAATTTCAACGGACTGGGAACGTGACGGATGAACGTGCTGGAAAGGTAGGGCGACCGCGTACGGCAACCACAGAGGGCAACGTGCAGCTAGTGCAGCAGGTGATCCAACAGCGGCCTCGGGTTTCCGTTCGCCATGTTGCAGCTGCGGTCCAAATGACGCCAACGTCCACGTATCGTCTCATGCGCCAGAGTTTACACCTCTATCCATACAAAATTCAAACGCGGCAACCCCTCAGCGCCGCTACCATTGCTGCACGAGAGACATTCGCTAACGATATAGTGCACAGGATTGATGACGGTGATATGCATGTGGGCAGCATTTGGTTTACTGACTAAGCTTATTTTTACCTGGACAGCTTCGTCAGTAAACAGAACTGGCGCATATGGGGAACCGAAAAGCCCCATGTTGCAGTCCCATTGTCCCTGCATCCTCAAAAAGTACTGGTCTGGGCCACCATTTCTTCCAAAGGAATCATTGGCCCATTTTTCAGATCCGAAACGATTACTGTATCACGCTATTAGGACATTCTTCGTGAATTTGTGGCGGTACAAACTGCCTTAGATGACACTGCGAACACCTCGTGGTTTATGCAAGATGGTGCCCGGCCACATCGCATGGCCGACGTCTTTAATTTCCTGAATTAATATTTAGATGATCGTGTGATTGCTTTGGGCATTCCGAATCATACAGGAGGCGGTGTGGATTGGCCTCCCTATTCGCCAGACATGAACCCCTGTGACTTCTTTCTGTGGGGACACTTGAAAGACCAGGTGTACCGCCAGAATCCAGAAACAATTGAACAGCTGAAGCAGTACATCTCATCTGCATGTGAAGCCATTCCGCCAGACACGTTGTCAAAGGTTTAGGGTAATTTCATTCAGAGACTACGCCATATTATTGCTACGCATGGTGGATATGTGGAAAATATCGTACTATAGAGTTTCCCAGACCGCAGCGCCATCTGTTGTTGACAATTGTAACTACTGCAATTTTGAAAGTTTGTCTGCCTGAAAAATGTACTGCTGTCCCAAGCATATTGCAACAAACGGTGTATATTTATCGCTGCTCGTTTAGTTTGTATTGCCGTTTCAAATATACCGGTCATTTTTGAAACACCATGTATATGGTTAGGAGTTAATATGTAGGCCCAAGAATGTGGTATACTCTGTTACAAGATCTTAAATGCTGTCATTGCATGAAACCATGCTGTAGAAATAGTATTTGGTGATAACTAATTCTGATCTTGTAGACGTCTCTTCAAAGTGTATCTTGAACAAGAAAGTTTCACAAGTTCAGTAAATAACATTATTTAACTTCAGAAAATTCAGGGAGCAATAAGCAGTAGTAAAACCTGGGCAGAGGATATGATCAAGTTTTCCCAGTGCACTATGTGCAAACTTAAAGCATATTAGAAGTGTGTTCGTCAGTGTGTGTTCAGTCCATATCAGAACCTTTCAGCTGAGTCTATATTCTTTTTTGAAACCCTCTCTCCCTTGCCATATCCCAATTTCCCCTCTCTGGTACACGTATCATTTGTGTACTTCTCAGTATCAACAAACATAGGCATCGAAGACAACTTTTTGTGGCTTCTACTGAAAGGATTTCCCTGATAATTGACAAGTCACCTTCGATGAATTGGTTGCAAGGGGCCAAAACCTATTACATCTTTCCTCATAAGCTGTTGTAAAACTCGCGGGCTAATGATTAAGACATACTATCCTTATTTCACCAAAACCTTATCATCAGTCCAATCGATTTAATTTGGTTCGATTTTGCATTCTAAGCTACCTCAATAGACTATATCCACAACCCATATCATAACTTATTTAAAATGTCTGTCATTCATCAACCTACCACCAAAAATAGTGTATCTCCTTTTGCATATTAGAAATTTCCAAGTTTACTTGAAAATCTTTCAGAGGTGTTTATGAGCAGGAACTGCCTTACAATTATGGCTCACAAAAGCTGCTTCTGTGCCATGTCATCCTATGAGGGGTGAACAAAAAGTATCCATTCAAAGGATTCACAGTCCAGAGTCAGTATGCCAGTGAGGCAGGCATCCCACCGCCGTACCAGGTTGAATATATCTGTTTGGTAAAACACAATGTCCTGCCGCGTGAAGAAGTTGCAGCTGCAGCTGCTTGCTTTGCATCCTCATTTCACAGGAATTGTCAACCCTTCAAAGGCCTTTTGTAATGGACTGAACGTATGATGACCACATGGGAAGAGATCAAGACTACAGGGCAGATGTATGAGTGTCTCCCACTTGAGTTGAGATAAGTTCTGCATTTCGTTACTGGATGAGGCTAGCCTCCCACATCAACTGGTGTTTTATGTGGAATCACTTTTCCACATTACCACATGCACATCAGGAAGCCATAAATGCAACACTAATCCCTCCGCTACATGTTGGTGCTTATATACCTGCATCTGAGTCATGCTATGTTTAATCTACGCTGCAGCAACACCCTCAAACAGACCCTTTTCAATCACCCCTTATACAATATAAATACTCCCATTAACCCTCTAACCAGGCCCACTTTCATCATTACAGATTACCGTTCTGGGTTGGAACATTTAAATCTCAATACCCCATGAAAGAGAGAACTATCTTTTACAATGCCTAGAAATCCTGATCAAAATTGTTTCTATTCACTCCAAAGTATCTTTCCACTGCTACCAATTTACAAAGTATCCTTGTCCATTGTTATGCCTGTTGTGATCCCAGACTGTACCTATGTGTAAGACCAAACCACAAGACCTATCCTATGTGTTTACATATTGCATACAGTTCTGAACTTATCACTGGTGTAACCTATCCTTTAAGATACAAGGCCACTTTAAAAGTAATTTTAGCCTGAGAGTGTGTTCACACACAAACACACGTATGCATGCCACCATATTACCAACCTGTAATACCCTTAAATACACTTGTGGAAGCTGTTCTTGCTCATGTATCCTAATTCCCCCCCATTGCTCACCTCACCTGCATATACACTGAGGTAACAAAAGTAATAGGATATTTCCTAACATAGTATTGGACGGCCTTTTGATGGGTGTAGTGCAGCAACATGACTTGGCATAGTCTACAAACCGATTGTGAACAATTGTGGCCCAGTGACATGTTTGGGAATGTGAGGTTTATGAATGATTGCTAATGGTCTCCAAGTAGACAAACATAACCATTTTCAGTCAGTAACTGGTTCAGCTGAACCAGCGGACGCAGTACATTCCATGTAAACACAGCCCACACCATTATGGATCCATCATCAGCTTGCACAGTGCCTTTTGACAACTTGGGTCCATGGGTTTGTGTGGCCTGTGCCCCACTCAAACCCATCCATCAGCTGTCACCAACTGAAATCTGGATTCGTCTGACTAGGCTATTGTTTTCCAGTCACATGGCGTCCAACCGATAGTCTAGAGTCCAGGAGAGACACTGCAGGCGATGTTGTGCTGTTGTCCCTCATTGATTTCTGCAGTTGTTTCATGCAGTGTTGCTTGTCTGTTAGCACTGACAGCTGTATGTAAACACAGCTGCTGTCTGTCATTACGTGAAGGCCGTTGGCCACTGCATTGTCCACAGTGAGAGGTAATGCCCAAATGTGGTATTCTTAGCACACTCTTGACTCTGTAGACCTTGAAATATTGAATTCCCTAACAATTTCCAAAATAGAATGTCCCATGCATCTAGCTCCAACTACCATTCCACATTCAATGTCTGTCAATTCCCACTGTGTGGCTATAGTCACACGGGAAACCTTTTCACATGACTCACCGAATACAAATGACAACTCCATCAATGCACTGCCCTTTTATATCTTGTGTACTCGACAATATCACCATCTTTGTGTGTGCATGTCGATATTCGATGACTTTTGTCACCTCAAAGTACATTCCATTGTAGTTCCGTCACAGCATTTAGAAAAAGAGAGGGAGTGCTACATGTTAAGTAGCTATATATCTTCTGAAAATTAGTTATGTTCTACATAGGAGTGTTTTCGTATTTGTGTTAGTATCCGTATAATTAAGAAACTGTTTCAGAACCCAGTACCAGTTGCAGGTTGCATATGTAATGGCTTCCAGAGACAGAAATTTGATTTTCAATATTTTGCATAATTATTGAGTGTATTAAAAAATTTAAAATGCTGTCAAATCTACACACTAAGCGGTATAATGCTAGGTTAAAAGCTTAATACAGTAAGTATATGTCTTCAGGCAGCATAATTCATGGTATGCAAATACCTGGACTTCAGTCATTTAGTATTTTAGAATGAGAGCATTTAGCAGTTTCTTACAAGCTACACACACACACACACACACACACACACACACACACACACACACAATGAGAGGAAAAAAGTTATTACTACTTCATTTTTGCTGTTCATACAGTAAAACTTCACTATCAGACATGACGTTTTAATTTATTACTTTTCTTTACTACTGACTTCTTGAAACACAGTTTGCAGACGGTACCCACAAACACAACTGAATGTACCTGCAAAATTATACCATCGTACAACACATAGTTCAGGAGATATGACATCATGAACATTGAAATGCGAGAAAAATTTGCTTTTTCTTATAATGGAGCCCAAATTGCGCAGTCTATATTCCTCTGGTGTTCCATAATGAGAACACTTAGTGACTTCCAAAAATCTTCAAGCATAACTGACGTTTGAATCTGTTTTGTACATGGGATCTCAATTCTTAAAGAATCAGTCATTTACTATTTCTACACTAACGTCTATACTTGATTATGGTCAGCATCTGTCCATATATCTACTCTTGTAGAATAACCCATAAAGTAACTCATATCATAATCACAATACATAGTGCCAGTTATTGGGGATAGGGAATAATTTTATATATGTTAATGTTCAACAAGTTGTATACTTGATTTGTTATAATCGCAATGCTAGGAACTTTTAATTATTTGTGGATGATCCAACATTTTTGTTGAATAAATTTTGTAATAGTTACTGTGTTCATTTGTTAATAATTACTGGGGAGTTGAGTCTACTGTTGTTTTTATTTTTTTCCATGTCTTCCCATTGTCATGCAAGGTCATAACATATACTTCTTCCGTTGCAGGTGGTCTCACTGTCACAGAAGTTACATATGAAAAGTCGCCAGGATCTGTACAGTCACAAGAACGCACGCAGCAGGAGCAGGCCGAGGCTATAGAGCCTCCAGAACCGACTGTCAGCTTGGCTCCCGAACCGAGTGAGTGCTGTATCTAGATTATTTTATTACCATGCCTTGTTATTCATGTTGTGGACCTCTCTGACAAGGCTTATCCCATGACAAGACCTGCTGCATGGCAAAACACAAAGTTTAAGTTGTTTTAAACTGTGGGATAGTCTTTGAAATATACTTTCTTGTTCTTTAAAATTATAGGTAATCAAAGAAAATTAATATACTTTTTTTTTTCATGTTTTATCGTAATTTTCATGCTGCAGTGAAACACGAGGCAATTAATGACAACATTTTCTTTCTAACTTCATTAACCACAAAGAAAAAATCGGAGGAACTTTTTATAAGATTTATAACAGTTTATTCCCCAAAATACATAGAAAATGTGATACAGATATTTTACAATGTGCTGACAAACACGTCTTTAATTAATGACTGTGTTTAATATCAGTGATTATTACACAGCAGTTCCGTTGTGAAGTTAAGTCTTGAATTTGTTTGCTGTGTTAATTTGTATTGAAAGCCCTAAATGTTATTACCCCTTTTACCCCTTTCTTTCCAAATGAGTCATTTCATGATCCCATACATTTCACAGTAATTTGATACTTATCAGCAGTGTTAGTTAATAATTCATTTCTTACATAGTCCTGCTTTGTTGTCTTTAAATTCACTCATATTCTACTGAAATTGCTCATCTGTGGATAATATTTCATTCAAAAACTATCGATTCAGAAGTAATTTAGGTCTCCATTCCTTCTGAAGTGAATGTCATCATACTGCACTTTTGGTGAACCTCCTGTACACGTTTCTATCCATGTAGATCAATCGCACCAAAATAAACAGTTCCACTGCTTTGCTTTGCTTATTTTTATCTCAGTTGATATATAGTGAAAGGGAACACTCACCTACTAGTAGAAACACTGTATCATTGACACGTGAAAGAGAATTAAAACTTTGCTGCTGGTTTTTGCACAAATCCTTTGTGCTGTGTGAGGGGGGGGGGGGGGGGGGGGGGGGGGGGAAGAGAGAGAGAGAGAGAGAGAGAGAGAGAGAGAGAGAGAGAGAGAGAGAGAGAGAGAGACCCTGTGAAGCTATATTGTGTTGGTCAGTCAAACCCACAACTGGCATAGCCATCATCAGCATTTTTATCTTTCCTTGGAAAAATGAAATTGTTGTATTTGGCGTAGTTAGTGGTATTAGGTGCCTCCTTCCAGTTGTCTTTTCATAACATTTAATTATTAATAGTTTAACATCCAAGCTATGATTTGCATTCTTTAAAAAATTTATACTTGAGAAGAAAATAGTGTACAGTACTGTTGTCACAGTCATTGGTGTAACATATCGCTGAAGAGCATTGTCTACTGTGTCAAATGTGTCTGAATCAGTGGCACTTTTTGCTTGTGTCATGATATATGTCTTCTGAAAACACCTGCTTTTGCTATTGTGGTAACTTTATTCCCTGATGTGGTGTATCGTCTCATTGTTTGAAACTAATGTGTTAGTTTTCTTTCCTTATAGAGGTATCCATATTTTAAGGCTTTTCACAACTTATGGCAGATTTCTTGTATAAAGGGGGGTGGGGGGTGGAGCCACAATGCAGTTAGTAAATATATATATTTTGCAGGGAGGTTTTGGAGCATTATAGCTCCATTTTCAATTCAAGAAGAGTCTGCTAAATAAACTTGTTTAATACCTGCATGGTGAAATTATTTTACATATACAGCATAAACCCTCTTTTACGTTTCTACCATTTTTTTTTTTTTACTTTTGTATCTCTCCCATCAAATGTTTACAATGTTAATTCACACTCAGTTTGGCGTTAACAAATTTATAACTTTCTCACGATTCATCGTTTAAGAAACACTGTCTGTGGAGAAAAATGATGCTGTCATGGCATTGGCCTTCAAGTACTGTTTACAAATGTTACACAGTTATGTTTAGACACCATGGCTCTCTGCTCAGCAGATCTGAATAGGTAAGATTCGAACCAATTCATTACCTCCTGCCACTTCGAAGTTCTACTCACCTTGGTGGTTGATAGGAGTAGCTAGGTTTGTTCAAGTAATGGTATTATGACCGATCACAACCATTTTTCAACTGCTTTTACTCTGCATATGCAACTGTATGATCGTTATGATTTCTCAAATGCATATTTCACATGGTGTTTTGACACTTTTGTGTTTCTTGCAATGCTCAAGTGTTTCTGGTTTAAATAATGAAGTACTGCACCAGTTACATATTTTTTCATGCTTAGCAAAACAGATTTCGAGAATTTATTCTCGTGTTCAGATGCAAATATTTATGTAAGTACTTTTCGTGAATTGTTCACACACAAATAACATGATTGATGGTTTGTGTATGTGCGGTTTTCTGCGTAATGGAGGAGGCATAGTACTGTATAACCTCAAATTGATGACTGCAGTGCACGAGAAGCAGAACAGCAAATCTGTAAACATCACAAAAAATACTTGTGTAAATATTTGTGCTTGACAGTGAGAATAAATTCGTTATATATGTCACGCTAAACATGAAAAATATGTAACTGGTGCATTGTTTGCTCATTTAAATAATGAATGACACGACTGCAGACTTTCTAAAAACATTGATTATGATGACTAAAATTAAATTGAACATTTGTGTGTCCCAAACAGATTGCCACTTCCACTTTCTTCAGTGGCTAAACATAACACAAAATTCAGATAACCTTTACTGGATAATAAAAAAAGTCCCTGATGAGTATTTTAATGCCTATCATGTACATGTATCATACATAAACTACAAAAATGCAAGGGGGATCTTGCACGTAATGTTCATTGCTTAAAAAGTTGTTTCCTATATTTTACATTTTCTCTCTCTCTCTCTCTCTCTCTCTCTCTCTCTCTCTCTCTCTCTCTCACACACACACACACACACACACACACACACACACACACACACACACACACACACACACCAAGATAACCACTGAAACAAGACTACTGGATTTTTGTGTGTAAAAATATTTTAAATATACTTACTGGGATTTGTTTTTGTCAACATTTCTGTAAGAAAATATTGTTGGGTTGTAAGAGAGGGGGGTGGGTATAAAAGAAGCTGGGAAACTGTTAACTGTATAATAGTGGGAGTAAACATATTTCTGGCAGACTAAAATTGTGGATCAGGCTGGGGTTCAAATCCGATAACCTGGAATTTTGTGGGCAGTGCTGTTCCAAGCTAAGCTACCCAGGCATGACTACCAACATGCCCTGGAAGTTTCACTTTGGTTCTTACAATACAGCACTATTTATTTCATTTACTCCCAAAATAATTTTCATCACACTTAGTATAACTTTCCTCACTATTAACTTTCTTTGGCTTGCACTTTCTCAGCTGAGCATCCACTTTTGAAGATGGGTCAAAATTATTTTGTGCACCCTCAGGTCTACAGAGAGCAGTCTCAAAACCATACTAAGTCTACTGCAGCTAAGTTGTCAGTACCAGTTTTGAGTAATATTGTGCAATGAATGATCCAACAGTTTGGTTTCAATATTAGATGAATCACTTTCCAATATAGAGCGAGCATGCATTTCACTTTCAAATGGGATTTAAATACGACATATGTCAACACTTCTCATTTAGTGAAAAAAGCAACCACTGTATTTTTCTTGACAATTAGGACTTAAAGAAAACAAGTTTTGTGTTTTTATCCTTGAACACACATTCCGGTTTTCGTTCCAAACAGTGATTCAGATTCCCTACCCAGATAGACTATTGATTCGTACTCAGATCGTAGCTTGTTGCCACGAGGGGTTCCACTGCAGGTGCAGACATATCACGTGGGCCTATTCACTGATGCAAGTGTGCCGATAAATACAATATCCTGAGACCGTCCAGTCAGTCCTGCTAGTTCATTGAAGACAATATTATAAAAAGGTTGGTTGCCACTCACTACATAGCTGAGATGCTGAGTCGCAGAGAGACACACCAAAAAGACTGTCAAACAAAGCTTTCAGCCTGTTTTGCCGAAAACTTGGTTTGACAATCTTTTTGTTGTGCCTATCTGTGACACTGCATGTCTGCTATATGCTGAGTAACAACTATACTTCCATAATATTGTCATTATTCCATCCCGTATTTTCCATGTCTTATTGAAGACTTACACACCATTGATTAATAGTGTGTTTGATCTTGCCTGTGTAATGTTTTGATTCACATTTGTGTACACTTATGACGACTTTCACTATGCTCTGGACTTCATTTTTGGCTAGACATTCACGTCATGAACTCCAGTCATTGACCTCAGGAACCGTCGTTCCACCGGTCTCTGCATTAGTGCCATTGCGAAGGATTGTAAACTTTGTTCTACTTACACGGAGTGCGATAAAATATTGGTGACAAGGACTTTTACTCTGCAACTATCTAGTGAAGAATGGCTCTCAAGTTTCTACAGTTGTGGGAGTAGTGATTGCTGCTACAACAACAACAGCTGCAACAACAGGAAGAAAAGCAGTGAAAATTCTAGAAACAGGAACAGTTGTGAGAAGAACCGCAGTGGAAATTCAGACAGCAACAACAGAAATTGTTTTTAAAACTGCTGCAAAGCCAACAACAGCCTAAAGCTAAAACTTCATCACCTCCCACTCTGCCATTCGCTTGCTACGACAAGGCAGACGAGTGTTTGGAGGTCTGTTTGTCAGTTTTTCCTTCACTGCAAGGCAAGTAAAATAACTGATGCAGAACTGTAGAATGCAATCTTATATTCTTCTAGCAATAATATGTACAAAGTGATGAAGAAGCTCCACCCACTCTACGACCCCAGCAGTTTCAGATTTCCTGATGTTTGTGGTTTGCTGACTATTACGGTCACCAAACCCACATAGTCGAATCGAGGCTCGGCTCAAATTTAACAAATGTGTTAAGCACAATATACAAACAAATAGAGCATGGGCTGCTGACTTGCAAGGTTTCACACAGAGGTGTAATTATTTTTCCCTATAAACGTTGTGGTCAATCATACGCAGACTCCTTAATCCATGATGATGATATACATCTCTTTCCTGATAGAGGAGTAAGAAAGAAGGCTTTAGAGTCATCTCATCCAACCCAGAACAATTTTCTAAAAAATGCCAAACCTTAAGACGTAACAGCATAAGCTCAAGCTATGTTTTATGTTACTTCTTGTGTCAACTTTGTTAGCAGTATTGGTTGCTGTGGTGCTCTGTGATCAAGTGACAACTTCCAGTCAATGTCATCGTACAGTTTAACAAACACCTGTTCATTTTGTATTCCAAAGACACAGGTTTCTGAGTAGTTAGTGCAGTAGTTTGCGATTCACCAATCTCATTATTGCTAGAAGCCCAAAAACAGAAGAACTTTGTTTGCTGTTGGTGTGTCCCAAAGCAAGCTGAGGCTCATACGTCAGTTTCCTTCCTGCTGTTGTTGAAGGCACCCAGAGGAATTTGTGCCATCAAATTGTGTACCAGTTGCAGCCCACAGCATCAGTGGAGTCACTGCTCTTTCTGTGATATAACCTGGTTTGCATGCCGCAATCCAGGGCATCTGCAAATGTTTGCCTCGGTGGTGTGCAACAAAAAAAAATTACCAGTGGTACACTGCATGCCAGTGCTCATAGCAGTTGCAGATGGGATGCAGAAGCGCATGCTGCAGCTTGAAACTAATGAAGCAATGACAGATTTGCAGTTGGACAAGAGTAGCCATGTGACTGATGAACGTGGACAGTTATCAGTGCATAGGCTGGCCATAGCTTTGGTACCCTCAACAGAGTAGTAATTCACAATGGTCAGTCGATCCCATTGTAGGGTCAGCTTTTAGTCCAACCTTATGTAGCTCAGCAACTAACACTGTTGGCAGTCAGCTCGTGGATGACAACTAACATTTTTTACTTAGACGCTTATGCACTTTTTGGTTTCCTAATTCCAGACCAACGGTTCACAAAACTTAGTACATTATGTGTGTAGTATAAGCAGCCTACGTTAGGGTGTGCAACAGCGGGGTTGACCAGAGCATCTGCCTAAGGGCACTGAGAAGGACAGGTGCATCTAATTGTCATTATGGCACAGGGGTGTCATTTTGTTAGCTACAGCTGATTCTGAATGTCTGGTGGTAGTTCCTCCCATTCTCTGCCCGTGCATAACCAAAGTACTCCACACTGCACGTCAGCGAATGAAGGTAATAGTGCAGCATAAAGTATATTGGCCTGGTGTTGATGCCACCATAGAATACACAATCGAGAACTATCAGGCCTGTGCCCATAGTCAGCCAGCCCCATCACAGCAATTAAACCCTTAGCAGCTACCTAACCACCTGTGGCAATGAGTGCATTTTGATTTGGCTGGACCATTCTGGGGAGCAATGTTGTTGCTAGTTGTTGATGCCCTCTCTTAACTTTCCATATGTGGCATGAATGGCTACCACCACCACAGTATCTACCATCCATGCCCTCTCCGTCAGGAGGCACCTTAAACCCTGGTTTCCGACATCGGGCCTCAGTTCACAGCATCTGCATTTTAGGGTTTTTATATATGAAATGGCTATAAGCCTCTGACCACAACCTCTTTCTACCCGTGTTGAATTTGGGAGCTGAGCAGATGATAAGGACATTCAAAATGCAGATGTGCAAGAGATTGTCGACTGCTGACTTTGAGGAACCACTCCCTTCCTGCACACAACTTATCGGGTGCCCCCACCCTATGCGCGAGTATTTTTCACATGAACAAACATTGCAACAGATGAAAGAAGTGATATGATACATCTCATTTCACCTTATGTAACACCTCAGGTTTTGCTGTTCTGCACAGGCACTTGATCGGTTTCACTTACAAAATAATTAGACGTTTGCATCTCTGTTTCTTATTGCTGGCATTTCTTCTTCTTTCATTAAAGTTTGTGGCAGGTGCAAATCTTTTTTGCAGTAAATGCATCTTTGAGTTGCTAGCCAATAAAATTGTAACATACTAAAACTTTTGAATTATTTAGGAATAAAGAAGATGACTTGCCAAAAGGCAGAAATGCTAAATCAGCGATAGGTACACAAACAAAAGGTATAGAGCTTGGCTAGCTTTCAGAATGCACTTCCTTTTTGAAGCTTGTATTTCTGGATCCCACCCCACCTTCCACAATGATCTCCAACTTTTCTGATTCTGCCAGTCCCTTTCCCACACAAACCTGGTTCTACAAACACTCATCTCCATAGCACAGCATCCCTGACCCACCTCCACCACATCTGGAAAATACTGTTATTGCGCAATCCCCACTACCTATACCTCATCGCCCAAATTGAAATCCATACACTCCATCACATAGAACAACATTCCAAACACTAGCTCCACAAAGTATCCAACTTGCTGACATCGTACTCCCACCTTGGGGCACCACTGTCCAACCCCCATCCTACCCATAGTGTTTTTCCTTTTCGATCCCTTATAGACTCTGCCCAGCTGATATTTCCAACCTACCACATCCTCCATAAACCCCTACCAACACTCCATGAAATCCAGAGCTTAAACAATCCCAGAACTCTGTTGTTAACCTTCCACCAAAATCCTTAGCCTCACAAAAATTTCAGTCCTATCCAAAGACCTCACACTGAGCCCTACTCCCAGATTTAACAATGTTGGACCTGTGAAAGACGTATTCTCCTTCTCCCGCTCCCTTCAGAGGAAAGACTTTTTTGCCACCAACCCCTCCAACCAAAGCCAATCCAATCCCACCATCAAACCCCTGCCTGTCTCAATTTTTACCACCATCCAACTATGACCCTCCTACACTCCCACCTAACAATCCCCTGGTCACCTTCCACGAATTCCTAACTTCCAGCCTGATCTCATCATCCTTCCCCATGTCCCTCCCTAAGAACAACCACCTTTCAATAGAAGAAAGGACTGCCCTACACAACCAAAAAATGGATCCGGTCCTGATCATCCTCCCAGCAGATAAAGGTTCCACTACTTTTGTCATGAACCAGAGCAACTACCTGGCAGAGAGCCTCCGCCAGTAGTCCGACACCTCCACCTACAATCTATGCCAAAGTTACTCCATCCCAGAAGTGCAATACAACCTCCAATCTTGCTGAAATCCTTAGGACCTTCCTAGAACCTCTTCTGTGAAGCCATCTCCCTACGCACACTAACAACAGCTTGCAGACCCACCTTCTACGTGCTCCCCAAAATCCACAAACCTAACAATTCTGGGTGTCCCATTGGTTACAGTGCCCCCACCATGAGAATCTAAGTCCTTGTTGATCAACATTTCCAACCAATTGTCCAAAACCAAGCCTCCCACGTTAAATACTAATCATTCCTGCATGGCTCTCCACCATCTCCACATCCTTACCTCCAGTATCCCTACTAGTCACTGTTGATGCAACCTCCCTATACACTAACATCCCTCATGCCTATGACCTTGCCGCAATTGAACACTGCCACTCCCGACGTCCTGCAGATTCCAAAATCGCAACTTCATTAATTGTACATGTAATCAACTACATCTTAACCCATAATTACTTCACACTTGAAAGGGAAGCAAACAAACAAATTCAAGCAAAGGCAGGGGCACACACATGACACACTCCTAGGCAATCCTCTTCATAGGCCACCTAGAGGAAACACACTCTGGTTCAGGTTTGTTGATGACAGCTTTATAAACTGGACCCAAGGCCAGGACACCTTATCGTCATTCCTCCACAGTTTTGACACCTTCTCTCCCATCCACTTCAACTTGTCGTTCCTCCACCCACGTGCCACCTTCCTAGAAGTTGATCTCCTCCTCTCACATGCCTCCGTCCATACCTTGGTCCACATCAGACCCACCAGTCACCAACAGTACTTGTACATTGACAGCTGCCACCCCCTTCCATACCAAAAAATCCCTCTCGTACAACCTGGCCACCCATGATAGACACATCAGCAGTGATGAGAACTCCCTTGCCTAGTATACCAAAGGACTCACAAAGGCCTTCACAGACAGGCAATATGATCTAATTCACAGACAGATCTCCTGTGCCATGTCCTCTCACACACCTGATCATCACAGTGATCCCAAGAACTGTCCACAAAGCAGTGCCCCCCCCCCCCCCCTTTACCCAGTACCATCACAGACTGGAATGACTGAACCATGTCCTCCATCAGGACTTTGATTATCTATCATCATGACCTGAAATGAGAGACATCCTACCCAAGATACTTCTGACCCTTCCAAAGTGATGTTATGTCAACCACCCAACCTCCACAACATCCTAGTCCACCTCTTTGCCACTCCCACCCCCAATCCTCTGCTACAGATCATACCCTTGTGAAAGACCCAGATGCAAGACCTGCCCAATCCACCCACCCAGCACCACCTACTCCAGTCCTGTCACTGGCTTATCCTACTCCATTAGAGATCTCCTGTGAAAGTGGCCATGTTATATACCAGCTGTGCAGCAACCACTGCACAACATTTTACACTGGCATGACAACCAACTGGCTGTCAACTAGAATGAGTGGCCACTACCAAACTGTTGCCAGAAACAAGGTAGACCACTCAGTGGCACAACATGCAACAAAACACAACATGCAAGATTTCAATGGCTGCTTCACAATCAGTGGCATCAGGATCCTCTCCACCACCACCAGCTTTTCTGAGCAGCAGAGATGGGAGCTATTCTCACAGCGCATCCATTGCTCCTGTAACCTTCCTGGCCTGAAAATAAGGTAACTCGCTGCCCATCGAGAGAGAGAGCCTTTCATTACCAAAGATTAGACCTTAAATATTCATCACTTTTGTAAACCAGTGTTGGAAGAGGAGCTGAGGAAACACACACAGTACTGTTAACAACAGGTCTTGTGTGAAACATTGATGCTCTTTATTAGAAAAATTGTAGTAGCAGTGACATTGTGGAAATTGTGTACCATTTAAGGTAAGACTTGTACTTTTTCTTTCAGCAGGTTATAGTGCTAGTTCAAGTTCAATAAGTGATGGGTCAGTAGAAACCCTGTTGAATGCTGCCGGTAACTTCCCAGCTTTGATGGACATACCTCCTGACACCGATGATGAAACATTAGTTGAACTGGCAATAGCACTCAGTTTACAGGTCTGTATTTAATGTATGTGTTTTTTGATTTCTGATCAATGCTACTAAGCCACTAATCCACTGTTTCAAAGGTGTACTTGAATTTGTCTGCACCAATTGAAGTATTTATTTTCTTGGATGTAGGGAACTGTTTTGTAACGTACATATTGCTAGGCAGTGCTAAATGATGTGCTTTATAAAATGGGCATAATATCCTGAGGTATCAGAGAAGTCAACTTTCCAGTGTTGTTTTTAGGGTTCAAAAAGAAAGTATGATGTATGAATGGTTCCTTCATTAAGTTTATGGCCTGTCGTGTGCCCCATTAAATCAGTTTTTGTGATATTAAAACTGAAAAAAGTTTACATTACTTCAACAGTGGTTAGATATGCATCATAATTTGGTCCTTAAAGAATTGGAAGAATGAGTAGCATTCCATTTGTATGTTGATGATGGCATGGCGGCACCTATAAAAGGTTTATTCAGTCAACTATTTAATGTGAACTTTTTAACTTTTCATCTTTTACCTTTAGTGATTTGCACTATCATTATCAAGTTGATGCCTGAATAATCCTTGCATGGTGACTGTTGTTCACTTTCAAAAAAATACTTTGTCCTCTAATTGAATGGGAGATTGTGTTTCATATCTTTAAACTTCGTTTTAATAGCTAGTTTCCATGACTGATAAAATTTTTAAAAAAGGCATTCATAATAAACAGCAGTTCATACCATGATAATGATACTAAACGATGAGAGACAAAGATGCTAAAAATATAGACATAATCTTGATCCTTTCTTCCAGAATCAAAGTGCATGAAAAATTATTGTTATTATTATTATTATTATTATTATTATTATTATTATTATTATTATTATTTATTTCTATTTCTAATGGAACTGTACTCATGGTATGATATGTATTTTGCCAATTCGATGTAAAGTATGGTGTGACTAAAGGCAAACACACAGTGTAGAATGAAAACATTGAGAAGTCTTTAGGGACACAAAGAAGCAGATTATTTTAGATTTTGTATTAAACTTTTGTTCAGTCTTGGTTTGTGTGGATGGTAAGAACAATCAAGACAACAGTCCCAGATTTCTTCATGCAATGTTTTCTTGACTTTCAAATTTCCATTATCATATTAAATTTAAAAGTGCACTTTTCATGTCAGTAGTATTATTTTGAAGTAGAACTTAATATTAAAATTGTTCTCCATATTCATAGGGAATGGATCCTAGTTTAGCCCAAGGAACTCATCAGGAGGCTGGTCATTATTCGGATACTACAGCATCTGCTGGTGGATCAGATGATGAAGGGTCCACTGCTGCTACTGATGGTAGTACTCTACGTACTTCTCCCACTGAACAGGTGACAATACTAGTGCATACATTTTTATGATAATTATTTTTTAAACAATGTGTTGAATAGAATGCTGTCTGTAGCAGAGCTTTTCTATCCATGGGTATGGTGATAAAGATTTTGTTTGAAACCACTAGCATTGAGCAGCTTCATCAAATGTGGGTAATGTTTTTGTTCAGTTGTACCTATTGTACACATTTCAAATTGAAGATACAGGGTAGCTGTCTTTCTGGTAGACTTCAGCATGAAATTGTTAATTTATAAATGTAACTGCTGGAAGGCATTTCTTCAAATATAATAATGGAAATATATTTTCTGATGAACACACAATGCTTCCATGTTATCAGTATAATTAACAAACAGTAATTTGGTGCTGTCATAAAATAAAGTTCTTAATCAAGTTTTCACAGTTAATCATCTATGTTACATAGTAAATAAATGTTATAGTGCCTGTTCCAGTTCATAATACAAAATCTCCATGTGTCCAGACATATTAAAAGTGAGAAAGTTTGTAAGAAGATAATTGCACTTCCAGGTTTTAATTTGTTTATCATAAACAGAATTTAAAATCTGCTTGCTTTATTTGTTTGCATTTCTGTTTCATGTAAAAGTCTAAGTATTGCAGTACTTAGTGCCTATATACAGAAATTAACCCAGGTTTAATTTTCATTGAGTTTATATAAAATTATTCGGTGTTCAAAGCCATGACTGGAGGACTTGTTTACACTAACATTGCACTGTTCTCTGAGAGTTGGGCATCATCAGTGCTGAATTCCTCATTTTGTCAAGATTAAAACCATCATCACAGTCGATTGAATCATCTATCAAACATGTTTCAAAAGAATCCCTAAAAATGAATTCTAGAAGAGCGAAATTTATGTTAAAATCTGGATATTTTTACAGTTCATTCTGTGGCTTGCCAGCATACAGTGCTCGACACAATAAATTTATCAGACTGTATCAGGCAGATGTGGTGTTGATGTTTCATGTAATGTTATTGACCTGTATCTAAGGTATGTCCACATTGATGCTAATCATATTCATACCTGCCTTCCATAAAATCAAGTCATTGTATACAGAGCCAATGAGCATGGATGTCTTTGTTGTTGACAGAAAAATAAACTCGGCTTTGTATTTACGTAGGATATGATCGATTTTTGAAGAAAAATTGTCTACACGTGGTATGAAGACAATGAATTTGATCCTTCCCAATCAGCTTCTTGAGGCGTGACATGGGCCTTTGGTTGGCTTTGCAGAGCCTAGTACATATTCCATATCTTCAAAAACTTTTTTGAGATATTAAAGTTCTTCTTGTGTGTGGTCCTTTACAGCAGTAACATGCACCTTTTTGTACAAATGTTTCCAAGACGCCATTCTTCTGTGTAGGGTGTTGATAACTTTGTACAAATGTTTTCAGGACACCATTCTTCTGTGTAGGGTGTTGATAACTGTACAGATCTGAATATGTCGGCTTGCAAAAAGGCACCACGTCACAATCTTTGAACTGTGATATACAAGAAAAAGGATATATTTATCCTTTTCCAACTCCTTGGTAAATTGGGCTTTAGAAGGTGGGTGTATTGCTCATGTTGGATGCATCGCTCTTGTACAGTGAATATAATCTTCACCCACTGCCAGCTCTTCGGAGAACTGTGCAAGGCACATTTTGGGAATTTATTCTCATTATCAAGTACAAATATTTGTTGTTGTCGTCTTCAGTCCATAGACTGGTTTGAAGCAACTCTCCATGCTATTCAATCCTTCAGAAGTCTCTTCCCTCTGAATAACTGCTGCAGCCTACATCCTTTTGAATCTGCTTACTGTTTTCATCTCTTGGTCATCTACCACACTCCCCCCCCCCCCCCCCCCCCCCCCACACACACACACACACAGTTCCATCCACCACTAAACTGGTAATACCCTGATGTCCTATCAACCGATCCCTTCTTTTAGTCACTTGTGCCACAGATTTCTTGTCTCCCCAATTGTAATCAGTATCTTCTCTTTATTTACATGATCTATCCATCTGATATTCAGTGTTCTTCTGTAGCACCACATTTC
Organism: Schistocerca gregaria; assembly: GCF_023897955.1. Lineage (NCBI taxonomy): Eukaryota > Metazoa > Arthropoda > Insecta > Orthoptera > Acrididae > Schistocerca > Schistocerca gregaria. The sequence continues at coordinate 504,707,231 of NC_064931.1, read as the reverse complement.
AAAAGCTTTTATTATCTTCATGTGTAAACTGCTTACCATCCATGTTTCACTTCCCTACATGGCTACAATTCAGACGAATACCTTCTCAAAAGATTTCGTATTCCATTACCCTTGTCTTGTTTTTGTTGATGTTCATCTTATATACTCCTTTCAAGACATTGTCCATTCCATTCAACTGCTGTTCCCAGTCTTGTAATGTCATCGGTACACCTGAAAGTTTTTGTTTTTTCTTATTGAACTTTAATTCCCACTCCAAACTTTTATTTGGTTTCCTTTACTGCTTGCTCAGTCTATAGATTGAATAACATCGGGGATAGGGTACAACCCTGTCTCACTCCTTTCTCAACTGCTGCTTTCCTTTTATGCCCCTCTAGTTGTATAACTGCTTCCTGGTTTCTGTATATGTTGTAAATAACTTTTCAGTCATTATATTTTATCTTTGTTACCTTCAGAATTTAATAGAGTATTTCAGTCAACATTGTCAGCAACTTTCTCTAAGTCTGCAAATTCTATAAATGCAGTTTTGCCTTTTCTTAACATATAAGTCATAGAAGCATCATTGCCTTCTTGGAGTCTCAGGGTATTTTGCTTGTCTCATACATCTTGTTCACGAGATCAAAACAGTTCTTTCATAGCTGGCTATCCCAAGGCTATCAGTAGTTCTGACAGAATGTCGTCTATTCCTGGGGCCTTGTTTCATCTTGGATCTTTCAGTGCTCTGTCAAATTCCGCTTGCACTATCCTATCTCCCATTTCACCTTCATGTATGTCCTCTTCCATTTCTATAATATTGCTTTAAAGTTCATCTCCCTTGTATAGACACTCCGTATACGCCTCCCACCTCTCAGTTTTCCCTTCTTTGTTTAGGGCTTATTTTCCATGTGAGCTCTTGATATTCATACAACTGCTTATCTTTTCTCCAAAGGCCTTTTCAGTTTTCCTGCAGGCAATATCTATCTTTCAGTTAGTGAAATATGCTTCTAAATCTTTACATTTCTTTTCTAGCCATTCCTGTTTAGCCATTTTGCTCTTCCTATGAGTCTAATTTTTTAGACGATTGTATTCCCTTACACTTGCTTCATTTGCTGCCTTTTTATATTTACTCCTTTCATCAATTAAATTCAATATCCTGTGTTGTCCAAGGATTTCTACTTGGCCTTGACTTTCTACCTATTTGATCCTGTGCTGCCTCCCCTGTTTCGTCTCTTAAAGCTACCCATTCTTCTTCTACTGTGCTCCTTTCCCATGTTCTTGTCAGTTGTTCCCTAATGCTCCCTCTGAAACTCACTGGAACCTCTGGATCTTTCGGTTTATCCTGGTCCCATTTCCTTAAATTCCTACCTTTTTTGCAATTTCTTCAGTTTTAATCTACAGTTCATAAACAACCAACTGTGGTCAGTCAACATCTGCCCATAGAGATGTCTTACAATTTAAAACCTGATTCCGAAATCTCTATCTTACCATTATATAATCAGTCTGAAACCTTCCGCTGTCTCCATGTGTCTTCCACAAATGCAGTCTTCCTTCATTATTGTTAAACAAGTGTTAGCAATGATTAAATTATGCTCTGTGCAAAATTCTACCAGGCGGTTTCCTGTGTCATTCCTTACCCCAGTCCATGTTCACCTACTATTTTTCCTTCCCTTCCTTTTCCTAGTATCAAATTCCAGTCCCACATGACTATTAAATTTTCATCTCCATTAACTACCAGAATAATTTCTTTTATCTCATTATACATTTCTTCAATTTCTTCATCATCTGGAGGGCTGGTTGGCATATAAACTTGTGCTACTGTGGTGGGAGCAGGCTTTGTGTCTAACTTGGCTACAATAATATGTTCACTATGCTGTTCATAGTAACTTATCCGCATTCTAGTTGATTATTCATTATTAAACCTACTTCTGCATTACCCCTATTTGATATTGTATTTATAACCCTGTATTCATCTGACCAGAAGTCCTGTCCTCCTGCCACTGAACTTAATTCCCACTATATCTAACTTCAACCTATATGTTTTCCTTTCTAAATGTTATGACTTACCTCTGCAATTAAGGGATCTAACACTCCATGCTCTGATTTGCACAATGCCAGTATGTTTCTCCTGATGACGACATACTCCTGAGTAGTCCCTGCCCTGATGAGTGGGGGACTATTTTACCTCCGGAATATTTTACCCAAGAGGACCCCCATCATTATTTAATCTTACAGTGAGCTGCATGCCGTTGGGAAAAATGATGGTTTAGTTTCCCCTTACAGTAAGGCTGTTTTTCTTGTGTTACAAGGCCAGTTCAGTCAGTCATCCAGATTGTTGCCCTGCAACTACTGAAAAGGCTGCTGCTTCTCTTCAGGAGCCACACACTTGTGTGGTCTCTAAATAGATACTACTCCATTGTAGTGATGTGACTACCTTTCGTACTCTGCAGTTATCTTTTTATGGTTTTACTGCAGTTGAAAAATATAAATCTAGAATTTAAAAAAAAGCTTATGTTAGAAAATAGCATTTTTGTTTATCTACTTTGCAGGTACTATGCCTCCTTCAGTGTGTAGAAATTCACACACATGTAAAACATCACTTACACTGAATGAATGAAATTTTTACTCTACAGTGGAGCGTGTACTGATATGAAACTTCCTGGCAGATTAAAACTGTGTGCCAGACCGAGACTTGAACTTGGGACCTTTGCCTTGCGTGGGACAACATCTCCCAGGCTTTGCCAAAGCCATGTCTCCGCAATATCCTTTCTTCCAGGAGTGCTAGTTCAGCAAGTTTCACAGGAGAGCTTCTGTGAAGTTTGGAAGGTAGGAGACGAGGTACTGGCAGAAGTAAAGCTATGAGAAGAGGTTGTGAGTCATGCTTGGGAAGGCAAAGGTCCCGAGTTCAAGTCTCGGTCCAGCACACAGTTTTAATCTGCCAGGTAGTTTCATCACTCACACTGTTTTGTCTACATGAAGTATTATGATAACATCAAAATAAATTCTCAAAATGCATTTTCCTGTGCCCAAAAAAGAAAGAAAAGAGGGAGGGAGGGGGAGAGAGAGAGAGAGAGAGAGAGAGAGAGAGAGAGAGAGAGAGAGAGAGAGAGAGAGAGAGAGAGGTAGAGGTGCAGACCTTTATTTTTTTTTTTTAAGGAACATACCCAGAACAAATAATACATGCTCTACATGAATGACGAATCAAACACCAATGACACTCCCACCTTGTACAGCTCAACAGGTCTGCAATGGCTGACTATTCATTTCCACTAATCCTTCTGTGGATTATGGGAAAGTTGAAGATACTGGGCACAGCCTCATCCTATTGGGCTACAGAAGTCAAGAAAGCTCTGGAAATACAATTAGCAGACAATCTGCTGAACTGAAACAAGGGATTCCAAATCAACAAATCATGGAAACCACTTGTTCCACTTCTGCACTCTCAAAGGAATTATGGTTCCAAGTCTTTGATTCCTGTCGTTCTGACACATATCATCTATTTTAATATTTAATCACATAATTTCTAAACACTGTGGATTTGCACTTGGTATGTTTTATTCTTAGGTGCGCCAGGTTTTATTTATAATTGACACTCTTGTTGCAGAATGTTATCTCTGAAACAGTAGCATATACTCCATAGCATTCTACATCTACATGATTGCTCTGCAATTCACATTTAAGTGCTTGGCAGAGGGTTCATCGAATCACAATCATACTATCTCCCTACCATTCCACTCCCAAACAGCGTGCGGGAAAAATGAACACCTAAAACTTTCTGTTCGAGCTCTGATTTCTCTTATTTTATTTTGATGATCATTCCTACCTATGTAGGTTGGGCTCAACAAAATATTTTCGCATTCGGAAGAGAAAGTTGGTGACTGAAATTTCGTAAATAGATCTCGCCATGATGAAAAACGTCTTTGCTTTAGTGACTTCTATCCCAACTCGCGTATCATATCTGCCACACTCTCTCCCCTATTACATGGTAATACAAAATGAGCTGCCCTTTTTGCACCCTGTCGATGTCCTCTGTCAATCCCACCAGGTAAGGATCCCACACCGTGCAGCAATCTTCTAACACAGGGCGAACGAGTGTAGTGTAAGCTGTCTCTTTAGTGGACTTGTTGCTTCTTCTAAGTGTCCTGCCAATGAAACGCAACCTTTGGCTCACCTTCCCCACAATATTATCTGTGGTCTTTCCAACTGAAGTTGTTCGTAATTTCTACACCCAGGTACTTAGTTGAATTGACAGCCTTGAGACTTGCACTATTTATCAGCCATTTTTAGAATTGTAATCATGCATACAGATTCTTAATTAGTGGCTTAATTAATTAGTATAGTAGTCATTGGATTCATAAAAATTATGGTGACAAAAGTATCATGTCAAAATTCAGAATTTAACGAGTATAGTGGCAAAATTTACAATAGAAAATATGATGAAACTTCCTGGCAGATTAAAACTGTGTGCCCGACCGAGACTCGAACTCGGGCACACAGTTTTAATCTGCCAGGAAGTTTCATATCAGCGCACACTCCGCTGCAGAGTGAAAATCTCATTCTAGAAAATATGATATTAATTATCTTGTAAGTTACATTAGTTTTGTGAAAATTGATGTATATTAGTGCACTTTATTGAAACCTGCCCTGCCTTGAGCAACTAGTTAGGCATTCCACACACAATGGAAATATTTTAGTCCTTGTAGCTGCAAACAGGCCTGAACTTATCAGTAGTGTCAGCATACAAACAGGGATTAGCACTCATGATGTTCTCATAGCAGTGATGGTTACTAAAGTTAATAAATTTGTCAAGACGGCTAGGAGAGTATTTACGCTAGAAAAAACAGATAAGCAGTTGCTTGTGTCCCACTTAGACAGTGAATGGATGTCAATTAACTCCAATATGATGGATGTAGAGGAATTATCAGCAAAATTTAAACTGATTGTAAATCGCGCTCTGGAGACGTATGTGTCAAGTACATGTATTAATAATGGAAAGGACCCTCCATGGTTTAATAATCAAATTTGGAAAATGCTGAGGAAATGGAGTTCATTACATTCTCAGTTAAAAAAATAATGCCCAATTGTTGCCAGGCAAAAGTTAGTAGAAATTCGTCCATCCATAAGAAGATCGATGCATAAAGCATACAATTCCCCTTCTGTCATACCTTAGTGAAAGATCTTGCCTAGAAATCAAGAAAATTCTGGTCATACGTAAAACCACTAAGTGAATCAAATGCTTCTGTCCAGTCACTCATCGACTAGTCTGGGGTGAAGATAGAAGATGGCAAATGGAAAGTTGAAGTTTTAAGTTTCACATTTACGGAATCGTTCACATAGGAGGTTTGTACAAACATACAATTGTTTATCGTACAGACTTCCACATAGAGGACATTGAAATAGGCATCCATGGCACTGAGAAGTAACTGGAAGTCTCAGTTCGCAATTCAAACATCCTTCTCCACAGAGCAAGCTATTGTTCAAATCAGAGATCAGATTATACGAAGCTTACATGACGAAGTACTGCGAGTAGTATTTTCTGTGGATTGTGAGAAGTATTTGATTGTGCAGTTCACATTATTCTCCTAGAGCAGCTCAAATATTGTGGTATCATAGATAATTGTGTTGACTGGTTTTCATCTCTCATAGCTAAGAGTAAATGACATATTAAAAAATTTTCTGTTTTGTGCTGCATACTGAATTTATCATCTCATTATTCACGTACAAGTCTCAACTCAGCGGTATCCCATATTCAGGCATTTCTGCAATATAAAATTAAGTTTTTTCATATAAAATTATAAGAATATTAATTTTGGTAGATATTTGTGTTTTATGTGTTACAATACTGAGTGTTCTAAATGAATATTGCCGTTTTAAGACTTTGTAGCGTTTATTACATTCAACTTCCACAACTGTAAATAGTACATCAAATGAAAGAGCTGCTCAGTTTATCTTACAGTTATTCAATGTTAGCACCATTCGTCACCTGGCACACATCGATCTAGTAGGCACTGTCTTCCCAAACGGTTATCAGCGCGTCTGAAGTAATTGTTGCAACAACTGCTTCAATCTTGTTTCTTAAGTCGGGTAGATCAGCTAATAGTGGAGGTTCATAAACATGATCCTTTTACGAACCCCAAATGTGAAAATAGCACTAAGTGAACCTGGATACCATACGAAACCAGATCTGTCAAACAAGATCTGTTATCTGGCCCCTTGCAACCAATCAGCGGTCGGATGCAGTGTTGTAAACTGTAATATGCAGGCTTTACAGCTTGTAACAAAAAATAAGGACATAGTTGTAAACTGTATCTTAAAAGTATTCTCCCAGATATCAGCAGAATTGCTAATTCGCAACCAGCCCTCCAATCTGATTTCTTGGGGCTACATGTAAAAGTCTCTGAATCCTTCAACACATTCTTCAGTCACTCCTGGTTGTCCCATAGTCTTCCCTTAGCAAAGACAACTACTGTCCTCAAACTGATGACACCGTCTATGAATGTTACTATCATTTAGAGGACTACAATGAAACTTAGTATGGAATGCATGTTGCAACACAATAAGCTTTCAGTTCACTAGTTGCCATCTTTGCTCCTAATGCTTTCTGATGGGTGGCACAGGAAACAGTGCACACACAAATGCACAGGTATACAAACAACACCGGTTCTCTTCCATTTGATGTACACATTAAGACGGAAAACGTGAGGCTCTATGAAGGAATTATCTGAATGATACAGATGTGATGTACATGTACAGACAAGAAAATGATTACAATTTCAGAAAAATTGGACAATTTATTCAAGAGAGAAAGCTTCACAAATTGAGCAAGTCAATAATCTGTTGGTCTACCTGTGTCCCTTATGCAAGTAGTTACTCGGTTTGGCATCGATTGATAGTCGTTGGATGACCTGATGTATCTCATGCCAGATTATATCCAATTGGCATGTTAGACTGTCAAAATCTTTACCTAGTTGGAGGTCTCGAAACATTCCCCATTGGGGAACGATCCAGTGACCTTGCTGCCCAAACCAGGGTTTGGCAAGCGCGAAGACAAACAGTAGAAACTGTTGGCATATGCGGACGGGCATTATCATGCTAAAATGTAAGCCCAGGATGGCTTACCATGAAGGGCAACAAAATGGGGTGTACAATATCGTCGACATACTGCAGTGTTGTAAGTGTAATGTGGATGACAACCAAAGAGGTCCTGCTATTAAAGAAATGGCACCCCAGACCATCACTCCTCATTGACTGGAGTAAAATTGTCTTCATTGATGAGTCCCACTTCAAATTGAGCCCCAAAGATAAGTGAAGACAGACCTCAAGACACCCCAGACATCGGTGGGATACCAACTGACTGGGCTTACAATTCAGCAAAATATTTCCCACCTGCACATGGCGGGAATTTCTACTGCTTGTTTTTGTGCTTGCCAAACCGTACCTTGGCCTGCAGCTTGCTGGATCTCTTCTGCAAGGAGACCATTTGGGTCATTATGGATAGGGCTCTCCAACCAGCTCAGGGTTTTTATAATCTAACATGCCAGTTGGGTAGAATTTGGAATGATATCCCACATGGGAACATCAAACAACTCTTATCAATAAATGCCAAGCCAGATAACTGCTTGCATAATGTCCAGAGATGGACTAGTGTGTTATTGACTAGCTCAGTTTGTGAAGCTTTTTCTCTTGACTAACACATTTCTGTGATTGAAATGGTAATCATTTGCTTGTCTGTATGTGTACATCACATCTACCGATTTTCATCCCATTTGGATAATTCGGTTGTGGTGTATATTTTGTTCTTTTTTTTTTCCTAAGAGTGTTTTATTTGCAATTGTAAGTTAAATGTAATAAACACTACAAGTTGAATGTAGTAAATACTACAAGGCCTTAAAACTCCTACATTCATTTTGAAACACTTGATATAATTGTGTGTGTGTGTTTTTTTGAGACTCGATGTCAGTTTCTGTGCTGTTGGAGATTGTCAGAACTTCGACTTGTGTGCACTTTTTAATTGCACTTACATTTGTTTGGCAGCACAATCCAGTCCAGTGACACTTGTATGTTCACAGTAAATTTACAATTCATATTCACAGAATTTCAGTAACTTGAGAAAAAGATCATATTATTCTGTACTTTCATTTACTGTGTAGATATATAATTTCCATTGAGTGTTCTATTGTTTTGATTTATTTCTTGGCATCATGAGCTGCTGAAAATTATCCTTTCTCTTTTAGGAAATAAGTAAGGTTGTCAAAATATTGCTTGTGCTTTAGTTCTGTTTGTTCATTATGAATTTTGTCTGGAAGTATATATGCTCATGTAAGCATTTATTAAGAGTGGATTCATGACTTTCACAATTTCACGTGTGTTCTTTAAATCTAATAGAGTAGCTCCTAGTCATTTGTCCACTGTAAAATTGATTACAATCATCACATGAGATTTTATAAATTTACTGGGTTTGAGAAAATTTGAATTTTTACTTTTACTTGTTATATTTTTATTTTACATACAATTAACACGGACATAAAAAATGCAATGAAAATTCTATGGTTCCAACACACTATATTGTTATCCATAAAACTTAAATATCTACCGAAATACGCATAAGCAAGCAAATTTATGTTCTTGTAAATTTATATGGTAAAAGCTATGTATTGTAGGATTATTTGAAAATGTTAAATTGCCAGGATGAGACTCATATGTAGATAATGAGATACTGAAATCAGTCTGCAGCAGAAAACAGAAAAATATTTAATATCTCATTCACTGGCCTAGTGCATACTATGGGGCCCCTTCTGAAAAGCAGCTCTTAAAGAGGGGGAAAAAACTAAGTGTGTTGCCTTGAGAAACTCTTTGAGTGTACACATTAAAACAGCATCACATGTTAAAGATCATTTTAAATGTCAATGATTCGTCCCTTGGATGGAAGTGACCTATGTGCTAGCACCGAGTTTTACCCTGCGTTCCCTTCATCAGCAACAACATATGCACAATAATACACTGTGCAAGCACTAATAACTCTCCTCCACACAACTTGTATACAAATATGATACTTTAAAACTTTTTACCAAGCTGGAGAAAGGCAACATCTAACCTACTCTTCCAGGACAACATTGCAGCATTCTCACATGTGTCTCCAGTGTGTAAAACTGATTACTAATTGTTATGCGAAGTGGTGATTAAATAAAGCTATTTAATTTTGAAGTAAAACAGCATGACATTTTCGAAATAGTTTTCACTAATAAACTGCATCACGAGGAAGGTTTGTGTATATAACTACATATTACAGAAAAGCCATCAGGATGTTTAAAATAAAATGAAAGTGATGTATTAAAAATATTTTTTTTTCACTGCCATTCAATAATAATTTTGAAACCACCACTGGCCAACTGCTGGCAAAAATTACATCTCATGTCACATGGTATCGATTGACATGGAAAATACGTGCTCATCGGAACGAATTCAGCAACCACTCTGCATTACTTTCTTCCATAGGATTCTTCATTAATTTCATTTAAATTTATATGTAGTTAATAAAATGATATAACAACCCCCATCAATCGTTATATGAAATTTTATTAAATCGTTGAGCATTTATCCAGTGATGGTAAATGCCTTACAGATGGCAAAACCAAAATTGTAATAAAGCTAAAAGAGCTCATACAGTGCAACTTCCTTGTATTGCATAGAAAAAATTGTGTTCAGTACTTGGTAGTTCATTTAGTGTCAAAGAATTTCAGACTTGCTTTAGCTATTTAACTAAATATTATTTGCAGCTACATTAACTCTTCTGCAGATAATTAGCATGTAGCTATATTCAAATACAAATGAAAATAGTAATAACTTATTAGACCCTGTCCACATCGTTATGATATATCGTAAAAGTGACCCATGGAGTGTGTAACTAATCTGTGCCTGTAACACTGTTCCTATCTCTTGCTAATCTCCATAACAATTGCTACTTGGGACCTTTGTCAGTTCTATATTTTGAAAAGATTCTTCTCCTCTCGAATATAGGCAGTCCGCAACTGTTGTTATCAATTTTGTTAAATGAAGCTAACACTTGAATAAAATGTAAATAACAAATTATATGAAATGCTTGAATGGTGGACAAATGCACAACAGTTTGAGCTGTGTTGCAGGAGAAGTTTTAAACCAAAGTTTGCCTTCAAAATCCCAGAGGTCATGGTGTGACTTCCAGATGCATTAATGTGCTCTGATAGTCAAGGGAAGATTATAATGGAAATTGTCCCATGTAACAGCAGTTGTGAAGAGAAGCAGGATAGGGGAATAGAGTTAAAAGATCTAGCTTTCTGGTCAGTTAATTGTTCTAGATAACTTGCTTGATATACCATAATTATGTGTATGAAATCTAATAATACATTATTAACTTATTAAAGGCCATCATAGTCACCATTGCCTGTAAAAATTATTTATTTCTACTGTTGCAATTTCAGCCTTAATCCCGTGCTTTAGCGCATGTCAAACTTCAAAATTCTCCCACGTGTACACATTTCATCGTTGTGTCGGAGTCTTTTAAAGATGTTACCATGTTAAACATAAATTCTAACCAACCGATGTTCTTGTACATGGTTTAGTCTTTGATAATGGCCTTAGGCCAAAATTGTGACAGTGAAAATAAATAATTTTTGCAGCCAACGACTGTGAACCCAGTCATGAGAAGTTAATCTACCATTAACATAATTTGTATTTAAATATGGCTGCATGCTGACCATCCACAGACAAGTGCACATAACAGAAAAGAAGACTTAGTTAAATAACTAAAGTAAGTATATTAATTGGATAGATAAGAAAACCACCAAGTGGCGGCAGAACCCACACATAAGAGGAGGCTATAATTAGGCGAGCTTCTGGAGCCAGTGGCTCCTTCTTCAGGCAGAAGGGTTGACAGGTAAGGAAGAGAAGTAAAGGAAAAGAACTGTAGAGGTCCAGGAGAAGTGGTAGATTTCAGGAAAGTTGACCAGAAACAAGCGCTGAGGAGTCTTACCACTCGGGATGAGAAGGAAAGACTGATTGTTGAGGACTGCATAGGACAAGATTTGAAAACCTGAGAGCTTAAAAGTGGAAGACAGTATAATATGCAACAAGACAGAGATTACTGCTTAAACATCATGCATGAGTTAATAAGAGTAAAAAGTTAAGTGCATTGTATGTAACACAGATGGGAGGAGGGCCACGAAAAATAGCCAGGTAATACGATGAAAGATGAAAAATGTAGAAAGCTAAAACGAAGTGAAGAAAAGAGTAGACACTGTGAAGAAATGCTGAGATGGAAGAAATTGATGTAAATTAAGGCCGAGTTGTTGTTGTTGCGGTCTTCAGTCTAGAGACTGGTTTGATGCAGCTCTCCATGCTACTCTATCCTGTGCAAGTTTCTTCATCTCCCAGTACCTACTGCAACCTACATCCTTCTGAATTTGCTTAGTGTATTCATCTCTTGGTCTCCCTCTACGATTTTTGCCCTCCAATACTAAATTGGTGATCCCTTGATGCCTCAGAACATGTCCTACCAACCGATCCCTTCTTCTGGTCAAGTTGTGCCACAAACTTCTCTTCTCCCCAACCCTATTCAACATTTCCTCATTAGTTATGTGACCTACCCATCTAATCTTCAGCATTCTTCTGTAGCACCACATTTCGAAAGCTTCTATTCTCGTCTTGTCCAAACTATTTATCGTCCACGTTTCACTTCCATACATGGCTACACTCCATACAAATACTTTCAGAAATGACTTCCTGACAGTTAAATCTATACTCGATGTTAACAAATTTCTCTTCTTCAGAAACGCTTTCCTTGCCATTGCCAGTCTACATTTTATATCCTCTCTACTTTGACCATCATCAGTTATTTTGCTCCCCAAATAGCAAAACTCCTTTACTACTTTTAAGTGTCTCATTTCCTAATCTAATTCCCTCAGCATCACCCGACTTAATTCGACTACATTCCATTATCCTCGTTTTGCTTTTGTTGATGTTCATGTTATATCCTCCTTTCAAGACACTGTCCATTCCATTCAACTGCTCTTCCAAGTCCTTTGCTGTCTCTGACAGAATTACAATGTCATCGGCGAACCTCAAAGTTTTTATTTCTCTCCATGGATTTTAATACCTACTCCGAACTTTTCTTTTGTTTCCTTTACCACTTGCTCAATATACAGATTGAATAACATCGGGGAGAGGCTACAACCCTGTCTCACTCCCTTCCCAACCACTGCTTCCCTTTCATACCCCTCGACTCTTATAACTGCCATCTGGTTTCTGTACAAATTGTAAATAGCTTTTCGCTCCCTGTATTTTACCCCTGCCACCTTTAGAATTTGAAAGAGAGTATTCCAGTCAACATTGTCAAAAGCTTTCTCTAAGTCTACAAATGCTAGGAACGTAGGTTTGCCTTTCCTTAATCTTTCCTCTAAGATAAGGTCAGTCGTAAGGCCGAGTAGTTGACGAAATCTAAGGACATGCCGTAGCACTAGTTCCCACCTGTGGAGAAACTGGTGTCTGGGGGAAGAATCTAGATGGTGCATGTGGTGAAACAGGCACTGAGATCACAGTTGTCGTGTTGTAGAGCATTCTCTGCAACCGAATGTTGTGTGTTGCCAGTATACACTCTCTGCCTACACCCATTCATCCTAATTGATACTTTGGTGGTAGTCACTGAAATGTAAAAGGCCGAATAGTGTTTACGTAACACCTGGTATATGACAAGTGTTGATTCACAGGTGACTCTCCCTTTAGTAGTATATGTTTTGCCAGTTACAGGACTGGTATAGGTGGCGGTAGGAGGGTGCATAGGGCAAGTCTTGCAGGGGGGATGGTCATAGAGGTAGGAGTCAGGGGGTAGGGAGATGGGTGCAGAAGGAGCGTAGGGTCTGACAAGAATATTGCAGAGATTGGGAGGGTGACAAAAAGTTATTCTAGGTGTGGTGGGCAAAATTTCAGACAGAATGGGTTTCACTTCAGGGCATGATTTTAGTAAGTCATAGCCTTGTCGAAGTAGCTGATTAATACATTCCACACCAGCAAAATACTGAGTGACCAGTGGTGTGTTCCAAAGTTTAGAGAGAGAGAGAGATCAGCAGTACCAGGATGGGATGAGATGGCCCAGTCAATCTGCTTTTGAACTAGGTTGGTGGGGTGATTATGTACAGTGAAGACGGACATGAGAATGGTGGTGTATTGCTGTAAAGTGTCTGCATCCAAACAAATAGGTTTGCCTTGAGTGCCAAGGCTGTACTGCTGTATGTTCATACTGTCCACACGCAGTATCCTCTTGCAGAGCATGCTCTACAACATGACAATCGTGATCTCGGTGCCTGGATTCTAACTCCAGTTTCTCAGAACTATGCAGGTGGGAACTAGCATTACAATGTGTCCTTAATTCTCTCCACTCACCTGGCCTTAATTTAAATTAATTTCTTGTGTCTCAGCATTTCTTCCCAGTAACTGCTCTTTTCTATATTCCATTTTAGTTTTCTACAGCTTTCATTGTCTTATCTGTCTATTTTAATGCTCCCTCCTCCCACTCCTGTTACATACAATACACTTAGGTTTTCACTCTTATTAATTCATGCACAATGTTTAAGCAGTAATCCCTGTCTTGCATATTACCCTGTTTTCCACCTTTAAGGTCTCAGGTTTCCAATCTCATCTGATGCAGTCCTCAACAATCAGTCTTTGATTCTCATCCCATGCGATAAGTCTCTCCTGACCCACAGTTCAGCGTGACTTTCCCAAAATCTACCCGTTTTCCTAAACCTCTACAGTCCTTTTCCTTCACCCCTCTTCCTTCCCCTTCAACCCTTCTACCTGAAGAGGAGCCACTGGCTCTGAAAGCTTGCCTAATTAGAACAATTTTTAATGTGTGTGACCTTGGTGAGTATTTTTTTTATCCATCCAATTAAATTATTGTGTCAAAGATGGATTGTTTTTGTTTTCATAAACCAAGTATATAATACTTAACAGTGAATAAGCTAAAAAGTCCTAAATAAGTCTTCTGTGGTATATAAGTAGTTGACCTATAGGATCTCTTTAATTTAGCTTAATTATGAATTTACTTGTGCTATTTCAAAAACATTTAATATCATTCAGTAAATACTCAGAGATCTTAGTAGGAGCATTATTCACATCCTTCGAAGTTGAAGTCAGTGTAATAAAAAAAAAGGAAGGGGGGGGGGGGGGAGGAGGAGGAGGAGGAGGAGGAGGAGGAGGAGAAGAAGAAGAAATCTCATGGGTACACTTCTGTGCAGGTGTTACAGAAGCAGGAGGGGAAAAATAGTCATTTTAACTGTATGAAAGTGGAAATGTTGCTTAAAATCTTTCTTATCAAAATTGCTACAACCAACTGTTTGTATATGCTCTTGAATAATACAAACATAAGTAACTTTTGTTTATTCGACATTTAAAGTTAATTTCTTCAAGTCAGTTACTTAGTATTGTTACTGTTTTCAGATGCAGGATGCAGATGAACCAGAACAGAAGGTGGAACAGGAACATGATGAAGATACAGATGCTGAAGAAGAAACAAGTAGTCCACGTATTCACTTTCTTCGGCTTGCACTATTGGAGCACTTCATTGGTGCCGTTTCTAAGCTCAAAAACCTGGGAGGAGTCAAATCTATACCCTTTTTGCAAGTAAATATATTTATTGTACTAAAATGATGCTTTATGATTTTATAAGTTTACTTGTAACTTGTTAAATGAATACAAAGCTGAAAATCTTACATACATTATGAAGAGTCATAAAACCCAGAACTACTTTTATATTTGAATTAAATTAACAAATCTTAGGGCTGCAGATGACGTGTAGTATGGTCTGTTGTATCTTAAACTGTGTGTCCCATAACTGCATGTAGTCTTCATTTTATTGCCCTTCCTTTTTTTAGGGAAATAATGTAAAAGACATGTACAGGCAATACATCCATGACTTTTTTGTAATTGTCATCTCCCCCCCCCCCCTTCCACACACACACACACACACACACACACACACACACACACACACACACACACACACACACACAAGGGTGGTGTGTTGCAGTTGGTTCTGTTAGTCATTTATGGAACTGTTCAACAGCCAAGATAGCATACAATTTTTCTTTGTTGAAGACAATCTATTTCAACAGGTTGTGCTGTCGCCTTCAAGTTTCAGAATCTTTTTGTAATAAAAGACCAGAAGATGACAGCATGTTGTTGTTCTTTTTGTTGTTTTAGTTTTGTTGTGGTCTTCAGTCCAGAGACTGGTTTCATGCAGCTCTCCATACTACTCTATCCTGGGCAGGCCTCTTCATCTCGGAGTAACTGTTGCAACCTGGATCCTTCTGAATGTGCTTACTGTATTCATCTCTTGGTCTCTCTGTATGATTTTTACCCTCCGCACTTCCCTGCAGTACTAAGTTGGTGATCCCTTGATACCTCAGAATGTGTCCCACCAACCAATCCCTTCTTCTAGTCAAGTTTTGCCACAAATTCCTCTTCTCCCCAAGCCTGTTCAGTACCACCTCATTAGTTACATGATCTACCCATCTAATATTCAGCATTCTTCTGTAGCACCACATTTCGAAAGCTTCTATTCTCTTCTTGTCTGAACTACTTATTGTCCGTGTCACTTCCATACATGGCTACACTCCATACTAGCACTTTCAGAAAAGACTTCCTGACACTAAATCTTTACTCAATGTTAACAAATTTCTCTTCTTCAGAAATGCTTTCCTTGCCATTGCCAGTCTACATTTTATATCCTCTCTATTTCGACCAACATCAGTTATTTAGCTCCCCAAATAGCAAAACTCATCTACTACTTTAAGTCTCTCATTTCCAAATCTAATTCCCTCAGCATCACCTGATTTAATTCGATTACATTCCATTAACCTCATTTTGCTTTTGTTGATATGCATCTGATACCCTCCTCTCAAGACATTGTCAATTTCCTTCCAATTGCTCCTCCGAATCCATTGCAATCTAGGACAGAATTACAATGTCATTGGCAAACCTCAAGGTTTTTATTTCTTCACCATGGACTTTTAATTCCTCCTCCAAATTGTTCTTTTGTTTCCTTTACTGCTTGCTCAATGTACAGATTGAATAACATTGGAAATAGGCTACAATCCTGTCTTACTCCATCTCAACCATTGCTTCCCTTTCATGCCCCTTGACTCTTATCACTGTCATCTGGTTTCTGTACAAATTGTAAATAGCCTTTCACTCCCTGTATTTTACTCTGCCACCTGTAGAATTTGAAAGACAGTGTTCCAGTCAACATTGTCAAAAGCTTTTTCCAAGTCTACCAATGGTTTGTCTTTCCTTAACCTATCTTCTATTAGAAGTCGTAGGCTTAGTATTGCCTTGTGTGTTCCTACATTTCTCCGGGATCTAAACTGATATTCCCTGAGGTTGGCTTCTACCAGTTTTTCCATTCGTCTGTAAAAAATTCATGTTAGTATTGCTTTCTTTGGAATTTTTATTATTATATTCTTCTTGAAGTCTGAGGGTATTTCACCTATCTCGTACATCTTGCTCTCCCAAGGCTATCAGTAGTTCTAAAATAATGTTGTATATTCCCAGAGCCTTGTTTTGACTTAGGTCTTTCATTGCTCTGTCAGATTCTTCATGCAGTATCATATGTGTCTCATCTTCAACTACATCCTCTCCCATTTCCATAATATTTGCCCTCGAGTACATACCCCTTGTATAGACCCCCTTTCTGCTTTCCTTTCTTTGCCTAGGCCTGGTTTTCCATCTGAGCTCTTGGTATTTATACAGGTGGTTCTTTTTTTATCTCCGAAGGCCTCTTCAGTTTTGCTGTAGGTGGCATCTATCTTACCCCCTAGTGATATATGCTTCTACATCCTGACAATTGTCCCCTAGCCATTCTTGCTTAGCCATTTTGCACTTCCTCTCAATCTCCCTTTTGCCTGCTTCATTTGCTGCATTTTTATACATTCTCCTTTCATCAATTAAATTCAATATCTCTCTGTGTTACCCAAGGATTTCTGCTCGCCCTTGACCTTTTTTCCTATTTGATCCTCTGCTGCCTTTTGTATTTTATCTCTCAAAACTACCCTTTCTTCTTCTACTGTGTTCCTTTCCCATGTTCCTGTCAGTCATTCCCTACGGCTCCCTCTGAAGCCCCTCGATCTTTCAGTTTATCCTGGTCCCATCTCCTTAAATTCCTACCTTTTTTTGCAATTTCTTCAGTTTTAATCTACAGTTCATAAACAACCAACTGTGGTCAGTCAACATCTGCCCATAGAAATGTCTTACATTTTAAAACCTGATTTGGAAATCTCTATCTTACTATTGTATAATCAATCTGAAACCTTCCGCTGTCTACAGGACTCTTCCACATATGCAGGCTTCTTTCATTATTCTTAAAACAAGTGTTAGCAATGATTAAATTATGCTCTGTGCAAAATTCTACCAGGTGGTTTCCTGTGTCATTCCTTCCCCCAGTCCATGTTCACCTACTATTTTTCCTAGTATCAAATTCCAGTCCCACATGACTATTAAATTTTCATCTCCATTAACTACCAGAATAATTTCTTTTATCTCATCATACATATCTTCGATCTCTTCATCATCTGGAGGGCTGGTTGGCATATAAACTTGTGCCACTGTGGTGGGAGCATGTTTTGTGTCTAACTTGGCTACAATAATATGTTCACTATGCTGTTCATAGTAACTTATCCGCATTCTAGTTTTTTATTCATTATTAAACCTACTTCTGCATTACCCCTATTTGATTTTGTATTTATAACCCTGTATTCATCTGACCAGAAGTCCTGTCCTGTCCTGTCCTGCCACTGAACTTAATTCCCACTATATCTAACTTCACTCTATCCATTTCCCTTTTTAAATTTTATGACTTACCTCTGCAATTAGGGGATCCAACATTCCATGCTCTGATATGTAGAATGCCAGCTTTCTCTTTGCTGATGACAATATCCTCGTGTGTAATCCCCTACTGAAGATCTGAATGGGGGACTATTTTACATCCGGAATATTTTATCCAAGAGGATACCATAATCATTTCAATCGTACAGTGGAGCTGCATGCCCTCGGGGAAAAATTACAGCTGTAGTTTCTCCTTGCTCTTTGCCTTAAGCAGTACCAGCACAGCAAAGCTGTTTTGGTTCGATGTTGCAAGACCAGTTCAGTCAATCATCCAGACTGTTGCCCCTGAAACTACTGAAAAGGCGGCTGCCCCTCTTCAGGAACCACAACAGATACCCCTCCATTGTAGTTGCACTTCAGTACAGCCATCTGTATCACTGAGGCACGCAAGCCTCCCCCATCAATGGCGTGGTCCATGGTCAAGGTCCATAGTTCGTGGATCGCATAAAATATTTCTTTATTGAAGACAACCTGTTTCAACAGACTATGCTATCATCTTCAGATTTTAAAATCTTTTTGTTGTGAAAGACCTTCAGATGACAACATAGCCTGTTGAAACCGGTTGCCTTAAATGAAAAAATATTTTGTGTGGTCTTGGCTGTTGAACGGTTTCTAACAGTTAAACAGATCGCCCTTCAGTTCTCTCAGAATGAGAAAATTCAGTCAAAATTTATAACTTATATTATCCCGTGTCTATTTGACTAGCATTTCTGATGTAGAGGTGTTTTGTGTTGAGAAAACTGAAGTCCTTAAAGTATGTTGCATTTATAGTATACATTTGGTTCTTTAAAGAATTTAACTTTTTAAAATTTTGACTATACATCGATGTTTGTCGTACAGGTTGTGTTGATGCTGACAAGTGATCTTTATGGCAATGAAGAAAGAAGTCAGGACTGCTTGAAACAGTTACTATCTGCACTTTTAAATGAGTTAAACCTGAAACAACCTGATACAAGCAATGTGTCGGAGCGCAGTAAGAACCGTGAAGTGTGTTTAGTTATCATGAGGCTTCTTAGTAAGTTTCAAAGTGTGCATCTTCTAGTTTTGCTCAAATAACGACATTATTGATTGAATGTGTGAAATACCTTTTGGTACTATTTGAAATCATGTATTCATTTTACTGTACTTTGACAGAAAACTTCATCTTTCTTTCAGGTGTTATGTTATCTCGTACCAAGTCAACCAGTAAGGCAACAACAGAGAATACATCCTTTGTATCAAGTGTTACCGCCACCACCTTGAGGGAATCTGATCTAATTAACTATTGTTTGGCATTACTGAAGTCACTTTTAAATTACTGGAAGAGGTTATTGTTATTATTATTATTATTATTATTATTATTATTATTACCACCACCACCACCACCACCACCACCACCACCACCACCATCATGAAATTTCTTTCTGGACTGAAAGGTAATGCTTTCTTCTGTTTCAGTTCATCGCCAGAAGAAGGAACTTCTATAGTAGGTGGAACCTTGCTTAAGGCTCGTCCAACCATCCCACCACCTGATATGGCACCATTCTTCCTCCGACAGTATGTGAAGAGCCATGCAGCTGATGTGTTTGAAGCTTATCCTCAATTGTTGACCGAAATGGTGTTGAGACTACCTTATCAAATCCATAAGAGTAGTTTAAATCAAGCAAAGACCATACTTGTTGATGAGGCAAGTGAACAGGTATTTTTGAAATTTCCTGGTACATTTAAAATGTGATATTTTTATTTATTTATTACTTGTTTACTTTGATTACTCAGAATGTTGTGTTCACCATCTACCAGGGAAATGTATACTTGTCAGTCATGTAGAGGGCACATTTTGTGATATAAAAGGTATATGACAAGAGTTTGGGGACAGAGAAAAACCTGTTAGTTTTAGGCAGAATGGTGGAGTCACCAGTTTTAGCAGTGTTGACAAGGGAAATTATGGTCGGGTGTAGTATTATGAAAACATCTGTCATTGGAAAAATGGCTGATTTCATTTGCTACTCTTGTCCAGTCAGAGATTGTACACTATTTCTAATTGCTGTATTGTCAACAGTGTTAAACCCTGATATGTTCAAGTGGATGTGGGGAAACTTATGATCAGACACTGGAACGACAGTGAAATATCCCTATTCAGATGAATTATCTGTTTGATCGTGTTAGAAGGTGAAATCTTTTAGAGAGACAGTTTGAGATATTTCACTGCAGGACTTAACGCAGGCTGTTAGTGTAAGTTGTTATGCTGTGGGGTGTATTTACTTGAGATACCATCATGAGACATTTTGACTACTTTTATTGTTTGCACCCTTTCATGACAGATCTCCTTTTTGCAAAGCACCCTGTTTTTCTGTATAATTGCCCTATAAAATGCATCCATGTCAGAGTGCACAAATCACCGCCATTTAATATGGGAGTTTGAATAGAAATATCGGTGGCTTTCTACCTCCTATAACACATCACAAGGAACTGTAGTAGCCATATTCCAAGAAACTGCAAATATTTTGCATGCGGAAGTTACCATTAGGTAGTTGGACACACATTTGTAGCTAGGAATTAAGTCTGATTCTTGTGTAGTATGCAAAATTGATGACAAAATGAGGATTAAATTTGGACTAGTTGCTTATATTTGGTACAGCAACATTATGTACAAGGGGTAGTCATATAGTGTAATTGCCACCTCAAAAAGATACGGTTACGTAATTAATGTATTGTGTGGTTACAGATACCTATATACAGTCCTGGTACACACTTATCCTTGTGCTACAATATCGTAGCATGCTGCTAGAGAAGCCAAAATGAAATGATGCAGTCCATTGATGAAGTGGAAGTGTGCTGCACCATTTTGTTTTGATTGCTTTAACAGCAAATTGCAGTGCTGTGACTTGGCAGTTTCAAAGTTTACACTTTAAGGCTTGTTACCAGTTGTATCGTATTACACTCAGCCCAATCATAGAAAGTCATTTACATAATTTTTGCACTCAGCCCTATCATAGGATATCATTTACATAATTTATACAAGATATGTTTTTTTAAAGTAAGTACCATTTTGACATTAAAATAAAACAAGCTTTAATTTTATTTTTACATGAATTCCTGTGCTTTAATCCACTTTCTGACATAATTCCCACTGGAATTTATCATATAGTAAAACCAACTTTTTCAAAACTATCCTTGTAGAAATTTTCCTCTGTTTTGACATCATCATCATCATAGTGCTGATCACCAACACACATTTAGCACTAAGAAAACAAATTTCAGCGCATATTTCACAGTCGGCAGGTTTCTCAATCTGACAAAACATATCAAGTACTCACAACCAAATGTAAACACACCAAATGACTCCGTAATGGTGTCTGTGGCTTGCTGACAGAATGTATTACACTGCATGAATACACCAAATACTGACTTTGGTGCTGCAACAGCGGATTTTCAAAATGATACTTGAAAAAACATGCCTCGTAATTATTTCCATTCAAGTATTTAAACCTGTCTTCTTCTTTTGTTTATCTGAATTTATATTATCAGATTTGGGAGGAATTGAGTCCCTTAGATGGATGTCAAAATAGTAGTTAATAGTTACTCGTATGTTACAGCTATTATTGTAGTAATAGTTGTTACAAAAAATATTCAATGTAGTTATTTGTGTCAATGTTCTTTATTATCTATGCAACAGGAATGGCGGTATTACCTCTGCGAATATATGATGACTCAACAGACGCCTTTCGTACGTCGGCAAGTTAGAAAATTACTACTTTCTATCTGTGGTACAAAAGAAGAATACCGTCAATTGCGGGATTTGCATTCTCTGAACTCGCATTTCAATGTAAGTGATGACATTATTTCAAAATATAGTTCTCTCTCTCTCTCTCTCTCTCTCTCTCTCTCTCTCTCTCTCTCTCTCTCTCTCTCTCTCTCTCTCTCTCTCTCTCTCTCTGTGTGTGTGTGTGTGTGTGTGTGTGTGTGTGTGTGTGTGTGTGTGTGTGTGTTTGTTTTTGCGCGTGCATGCGTGGTAGTGGGGGACATAAAGGGACAGTGGAAAATTAAAATTAGTTTATTGAAGAGTCCACAGGCATATTGGCAGTTCATAGGGTCCATGGGCAAAATATTTCGGCAATCAGACACGTCGTCATCGTCAGGTGTGTGCTGGTCTCCTGAGGGCGAGAGGCTGCCTTACAGGCCATTCCCTATGTGGTTGGCACACGTCGGCAGTTGCGGAGTCGCAGAGGTCGGTGTCTGTGGTAGTGTTGGTGTAGTTGGACACTATAAATTGGCAGTACACCAATGGACTCTTCAATCAACAAATACGCTGAGAGAAACTGAAGAATCACATTAAAATTAATTTGTCATCTGATATAATTTGAGATGGGGTTTATGACAGGCACACTTCCCTTCTTATTAGGAAAAATTAATACTTAATTTTGCATTTACACAGGCAATTTCCTTGTTCCACTATTAGAAGATCTTGTCATCAAATGCCTAGGGATTTACTCGTGAATACACATATAGTTCAAATTATGATTTATTATTGTTAAGGACCTGTATTATTCAATCAATGGCACAGGATGGAAATGATTGAGTAGCTATGGAAAACTCCTGAAAAACTCCTTTTTTATTTTGTTAATCAAATGGTAGATCCCTTCTTTCTTTCAAAATAACATATTGCTGAGTTTTTGTTCAAACTACTTGATGCCGAAAAGAACTGACTCGCTCATACTGGAGAAGCAGAAGTTTCTTAAGCTACAGAAAAACTACAACTACCAACCCTATATATGTCAGATTATTCATCTACAAAATCATTACACAGTTCAGATCTACCCATCTGGGATGTAGAAGTTAAGATGATGTCATTGTATGAAACCAGATCTTGGAGTGTCATATACTCACAGAAAAACTTGTGATAGCATTCTATTCACCAGGGAAATAATCTTCTACAGCAATTACATGTTGCAGCCTGCATCAAAAACAAAGGTGTGTGTGGCTTGTAAAACTTTCACTACCTTATTTCTCTCAAGAATTGAAATTGACATCATGGTGTGTGCAAGTAGCAGGAAGAAACCTAACACTAACACTTCTGAGAAACCTTTGGATGTTCACCTCATGTACCAATAACAACAATCGTTTTTGCTCCTGGATCTATCTTGATTATAAAAATGTAGCTTTTCCATGTGGTTATACGGCTTGTGTTGAAGCCATAACTCCCTTTGTATAATTACTAGAAGGGAGACAGAAATCATCAACCAAAAAAACTACGAATTATCTAAAACTTTTTCTTGAACCAGTTTTGCAGTTACGCTTGAGTTGATAGGTATGTGTTACAAATGAGAATTTCTGAAAACTTTTTTAAATGTAGGTCTTTACTGTGAACAGCATACATTATATTCTGATGTGAATTATTGGGTTGATGCATAAGTATGTAGCATTTTTCCAAAGGTTTAATAAACACAACTAATAAATGTAATGGAGAGATTAGTCGTCAGTAATATATTCTCCTCCACTGTTTACAACAGTCTACCAGTCTACTGACTACCAGTCAGTAACTTTTTGTTTCCACAACTGTAGAAATCGTGCAGTTTTGAGGTGAAAATCTGAGGGCATAAGATCAAATGAATAATGTGGTTGCAGAATGACTTCCCAACCCAACTCTTTGTCTAGTGTTTTTTTTTTGTCAGTATGCAAGCAGGGGGTATTGTGGTGGAGAATCACTTTACACAGTCCTCCTGGTAATTGTTGACAATAATGTCAGCATTGATGGTTACACATCGGGTAACTAATTTGTTCTTCTGGATGCACTACATTGTTTTGTGGATGTGCACAGGTCTTTGTACGGAGAGTTGCTGTTTTGCTCAGCCATCCCTTTGTTTTCTTTATGTTACCATAAAGATGCCATTTCTCTTCACTAGTAATGATACAAGACAGGAATGATCAGTATCGTTCACAAGCCAGTTGATAACAAACAAGCAGATAAACCCATATGGCCACCTCCTGATTTTTGTGATTTTGAGTTAGAGCAGAGCGTGCAGTATTTGTACACCTGATTTTTAAACTTTCGCCATTGCATGCAAATAGAATGGATGGGGGAATGATCACAGTTCATCACATGTACCAGTTCTCGTATTCACTGATATGGATCATTGTGGATTAATGTGTTTAAATGCTCTTCATCAAACCCCAAAGGTCTTCCTGAACAAGGAGAGTCACTAATGTCATAACTATCCTTGTTAACAAAAGAAAAAAAATTCTTGCCATGCTCTATCTAATGGCATTATATCCATACACGTCACAAATTTTTCTTACTGCCTCTGTTGCTGTCACTGCTCTATTGAACTGAAACAGAAGAATGTCAGATCTTCAGATTTCTCTACTTGTCACTCTATCTTCTAGCATGCACAGCTCCACTCGCTATCTCTATGAGAAAATGACAGTATACAAACTGAAATAGTAACAGTGGACTACCAAAGAAAAAGACAGTCGATAAATAAACCCGTCGCTACTGGGATACCAACATGCAAAACATAAATGTTATGAACTTATGTGCCAACCTAATATATACAATAGTATTTAAAATGTTAAGAGATTAATGTGAATTGTTAAGTAGTTTCCTCCTAAATAAATATCTTGTATCTTTTTGTTACAGTGGATTCAGCAAGTTTGTTCTTCACACGGATTAGACCCACAGTCTCCATATCCTCGATGCAATACACTGCCTTATGATACTTTGGTGGAACTAGTTGAACATTTGAAGGCATGTGTCGAAGTTGCATCTTCTCGTGTTGGTCACTGGCAAACATACTGTGCACGTGACACACAACTTGTACCATTCCTCATTAAGGCATGTTGCTTGCTGGATGAAGGTGTTGCTCCAACTATATTGCAACTGCTACAGTGCCTTGTTTGTGACAAGGTAAATAACAGTCCATTGATGTATGTTTCAGTACATGATGTATTTTATAATTTGTATGTAATTTCCTTTGCGAATTAAATCCAGTAGCTAGTTATTGCACCAGGAATGTACTAAGTCATGTTGAGAAATTAACCTTTGCAAGCAGTTAACAACTTGCCAAAAATCCTGCACATGATTATGTATCATCTAGTGAAGCATGGCATTCCAGTAATATTTAATGCACTGGAGATAGTGCACTAGCTCAGTTTAATAAAGCAATTTTAAGGAATCTTAATGACAAGATTTTGGCACTGCCAGTGTAGCATTATTTGCAGCTGTTGTAATTAGTGTATGCTGAATAACCTCTGGAATGCCAGACATAAATGCTACCAATTTAAGGGATAGTCAGTCATCAGGCATTTTTATGCAATGTTGTGGACCAGACAGTGCTCAAAGCAACATAGTGAAGCATGCTCAAATATATATCGTGAATGAAAATTTTTGGGATGGAATTTATGATGTGGTAGAATTGAAAGTATCCAGCATACATGGCTTCACTGCAGTTCAGCAAGAAAGTGAACACCAGAAAAAAAGCTTACTACATAAAGACTTTAAATAGCAATTACCATTTGACTTGAATGATGCAAACAAAACCTTTAGTAGTTAGATGATGACTTGCAGATTCTACGAAACACTAAACATGGTTAACATTGTGATGTTTGTCTCTTAGAAGGATCTACACACTATCTCACAAGAATACTTTTGCCTGTGCACTGTTGCAGTTTGTTTGATCTATGGTAGAGTGTCACAGAGATGCTGAAAAAAAATTAACTGGCAGACTCTTGAACACAGAAATAAAACTATCCCAAAAAACCTACTTATAGTTTAAAGAACCAGTTTTGAATTATGACTGCAGGAATATGTAACTACACCCTATGTGTGCTTCCTTAGGGACTGTAAGGACAAGATTAGATTAATTACAACACACTCAGAACAATTTAAACAACCATACTTCCCACGCTCCATATGTTAATAGAACAGGGGAAAAAACCCTAGTAACTGGTACAGTGGGACATACCCTCTGTCATGCAGTTCACAGTGATTCACTGAGTATAGATGTACAGGATGGGGCAAATAAGTGGCCCAGTGAACAGAGGTCCGGGGTACAAAGAAACACGGGTGTTGGGTCGATTTGATAGGATTGATTTGATTTTGGCAGGGAAGCTAAAACAGCTTCGGTCTAAACCACCACTGCCCACACTGAAACCAAGTTGATTGTGGATATCACTCCCTGTTTATTTGGTAAAGCCAACCAATGCCCATAAATTGTACAAGGAGTCCCTTTACCAGTTTTTTTTGTTAGACACAATTTCTTCATGTCTAGTTGTCTCAAAAATTCTGTCTCTCTTGCTCTCCAATGCTGTGTATTTGAAGGATAGGTGTGATGCAGTTTCTTCACTTTCATCACAGATCCTACGTTTATGGTCTTCTTCCTTTATACCCATTGTATGTGGGTGTTTTTTGAAATTCCCATGGCTGGTCATCAATCCATCCGTGAGTTTAATCTCTTTCCTGTTCAAGCCCAGGATTACAGAACTTCTTTTAAAACATGGCTTTGGCATCACTACCTTACCATGTTTTTGTTTATAGACCTTGGTCCAGTATTCTCTGCTGACTTCTAAGCCAGTTCCATAGTTCTAGTTTGACCAGAGCCTTGGTGATTGTCAGGACAGGTTCTGGTCCAACGTATGGAGTCTTCGCCCCCATCCTGGCCAATCTGTCAGCTTCTTCATTGCCACCGATCCCTGAGTGGCCAGGGACCCACACTAGGGTTACCCTATTGCTTCCCCCGAGCTCCACCAGAGCCCTGTGACATTCTCCAACAATCTTAGATCGTGTTGCAGGAGCTGCCAGTGTTTTCAGGACTGCCTGGCTGTCTGAATATATGTAGATGCAATGTTCCTTGTAGCACCTACGCGTACTCTCCTCCACACATTGCAGTAATTTCAGCTTGGAATACTGAGGCCAGTTTTCATAGAGAGATGATGCCCTCCAGTCTTGGTTGAACCCCGTACACTCTGGCCCCAGCGCCTTAGTTTGATTTCGACCCAACAGTGAACCAGACAATGTTCCCCGTGCGGCATTTTATTCCCACTGCTCCCTACTTCCAATTATTATATTGTAAGGCTTGTTCAAGCAGTTGGGAGTTGTTTTATACACTCCTGGAAATTGAAATAAGAACACCGTGAATTCATTGTCCCAGGAAGGGGAAACTTTATTGACACATTCCTGGGGTCAGATACATCACATGATCACACTGACAGAACCACAGGCACATAGACACAGGCAACAGAGCATGCACAATGTCGGCACTAGTACAGTGTATATCCACCTTTCGCAGCAATGCAGGCTGCTATTCTCCAATGGAGACGATCGTAGAGATGCTGGATGTAGTCCTGTGGAACGGCTTGCCATGCCATTTCCACCTGGCGCCTCAATTGGACCAGCGTTCATGCTGGACGTGCAGACCGCGTGAGACGACGCTTCATCCAGTCCCAAACATGCTCAATAGGGGACAGATCCGGAGATCTTGCTGGCCAGGGTAGTTGACTTACACCTTCTAGAGCACGTTTGCTGGCTCAGGATACGTGCGGACGTGCATTGTCCTGTTGGAACAGCAAGTTCCCTTGCCAGTCTAGGAATGGTAGAACGATGGGTTCGATGACGGTTTGGATGTACCGTGCACTATTCAGTGTTCCCTCGACGATCACCAGAGGTGTACGGCCAGCGTAGGAGATCGCTCCCCACACCATGATGCTGGGTGTTGGCCCTGTGTGCCTCGGTCGTATGCAGTCCTGATTGTGGTGCTCACCTGCACGGCGCCAAACACGCATACGACCATCATTGGCACCAAGGCAGAAGCGACTCTCATCGCTGAAGACGACACGTCTCCATTCGTCCCTCCATTTACGCCTGTCGCGACACCACTGGAGCCGGGCTGCACGATGTTGGGGCGTGAGTGGAAGACGGCCTAACGGTGTGCGGGGCAGAAGCCCAGCTTCATGGAGACGGTTGCGAATGGTCCTCACCGATACCCCAGGAGCAACAGTGTCCCTAATTTGCTGGGAAGTGGCGGTGCGGTCCCCTACGGCACTGCGTAGGATCCTACGGTCTTGGCGTGCATCCGTGCGGTCCGCTCCCAGGTCGACGGGCACGTGCACCTTCCGCCGACCACTGGCGACAACATCGATGTACTGTGGAGACCTCACGCTCCACGTGTTGAGCAATTCGGTGGTACGTCCACCCGGCCTCCCGCATGCCCACTATACATCCTCGCTCAAAGTCCGTCAACTGCACATACGATTCACGTCCACGCTGTCGCGGCATGCTACCAGTGTTAAAGACAGCGATGGAGCTCCGTATGCCACGGAAAACTGGCTGACACTGACGGCGGCAGTGCACAAATGCTGCGCGGCTAGCGCCATTCGACGGCCAACACTGCGGTTCCTGGTGTGTCCGCTGTGCCGTGCGTGTGATAATTGCTTGTACAGCCCTCTCGCAGTATCCGGAGCAAGTATGGTGGGTCTGACACACCGGTGTCAATGTGTTCTTTTTTCCATTTCCAGGAGTGTAGTCAGCCGGCATTTCCCCAGCCATTCCTATATTTACCTCACTTACTATTTTAGTGTGTGATTCTGGATATCCCAATGGGATCCAGCTTTTACCAGTTTTGAGCTTGTATGCACTAGCTCCTGCCTTCATCTTCACCCAAAGGCATGTCCAGCATGGCTTCCATCCCAGCAGTTGGTGTGCTGCTAATTCCGCCCTGTTATGGCTAAGCAGGCCAGTCTCTGCACCTTAGCAAGCTCCTTAGCTGCAACCTGCTGTTTTACCTTTTTCCACCACACTACGGCCCCATAGGAGATTCTAGGTTTAACCACCATTGTGTATATCCAGTGCCTACCTCTATGGCTTAGTTCCCAGTTTTTGCCACAAGCCCATCTAATACTCACTACAGTACCTTTCACCTTAGAGCAGATGCTCTTAATGTGAGGGACCCATGTTAATTTCTCATCTAAGGTTACCCCTAGATATTTCACTATCCCCTTCACTGGTAGAGTTTCATCAAAGAGCTTTAGATTCCAACTTGGGTGTTGGATGTGCTTCTTCATAAATGGTACCACAACAGTCTTCTTAGGATTAACCCTTAGATCCTGTTTAATGCACGAGTCTTGCACAATGTCCAGTGCACCTTGTGCCAATTTCCTAATTGTGTCAGTAAATTTGTGAAGTATTACTATGGCAAGGTTATTTGCGTATCCTTGGCAAAAGCATTGTCTGGAATTTAGTTTCTCAATGAGTTCGTTCACAACTAGATTCCACAATAAAGGGGGCAAAACTCCTCCTTGTAGACAACCTCTAGTGACGTTAATTACCATCTTTTCATTCACCATGGTGGCCTCTACCTTCCTTCCACTAAGCATTTAGTGGTCCCTAGCTTACGCACCTCTGCTGCCCTAACCGTGGATTCAAAGGTTGTGTTACCAAAGGCCCCCTCAACTTATATTTACATAACATCAAATATTATAGTGTATACTTATATTAAACTAATAATGAAGCATCAGAACCTAATAAAAATGCAAATGTTAGGGGGGAAAAAATGTTTGACGTGGCGAGACGTGAACCACCGCCCTGTCATGCACCTTCATGTGGGTCAGTGACGCTACGCACTATGCTAAACCAACATAACAATGTCGGTAGCCAATCCTGGTGTTGTCACTTGCTAAAAGCTTTAATCATAGTTATGTTACTAATTGAAATTTAATTATAACAACTTGTACCAAGAACAATGCGTTTTTGGTGGATCCTCAGAGTGTCATCGCCTTCATATAGCATACTCTCACATCAAGCAAGTTACAATAATTCTTTTGCCACGAATCTGATGAGTCTCATTATTTTATTGCAACAAATCACAAGTTAACAATGGGTTTTCGAGTGATTCTCAATTTGCTGGTGCTCAGAAACAGCATATATACGTATAGGCTTGAAATGAATGCCAGTATGGTGCCTCACAACTCTGTGCTGACTGGAGATGGAGTGCATGTGATGTAGGTGGCGTTGTGCCATCTCATTGGTCAATGTTCAGACACATGCTCAGAATATCTGACATGCTAGATATTGCTCTGCACGTTTGGAAAGACTCCTGAACATGCTATTCCACGCTATGATATCTGAAACTCGGCACGCTCTACGTTCAGATGTACGGTCTGTGTGCCGACGGCTTTAGATTCCTCCCTTATCCTCTTGTTACCTGTCTTCAACATTGTGGGGGTCTGCATATCCCCTTCAACCTGAGACAATTTTTTCTTGGGAGGTCTTGGGCTAAAGCCCTTTTAATCCCCTCCACTTATGTCTAGAAAGCCATTCTTTGCCTTCCTTTTGTTTCTGTTCCCTGAGAAGTTTCCTTCTCTGGGCCCCAGACAAGGCTTTAATCTTCATCTGGTCCAACTTCCCAGTTCCTCTTGCTTAGGTCTAGACCCTGATTCAGTAATGGGAGTGTATTCTATCAGTCCTGACCCTGATGTTTGGATGTCTGAGGTCTCAGTTTTCTTTAATTTATTTTTGTCTGTCATAACCATTTTGGTCCCATGAGATTTGGGATCTACATGGGCCACCCCATGGCAACCTCGCTCGGTGTAAGGCTACTTACTCACGGAGGTCGCCTAGTATACCTGAGGCTCCATTTGCAACACATCATCTTCCCACGTGCCACGCATCCCTTGGCATGGATCGCATCACACCTTGGGAAAGGGAATTAGGTAAGGACTACGAGTGGGTAAGATGATGTGCAGCAACCTGTGGTGGGTGGTTTGGTAAGGCCCCTATTGTGCATGGTTACTGTGCCCCCACTTAGGTTCTCTGTGCTCTTGTGGACCAATACTTTCAGCCTGATACCCATAACCTACCCTCTTGTATAAGATATGGGACACGCTCAGCACACAAGTGTGTGAATAATTGAGTTTGGTATACATGCATACATTCACGTCCAATTATATCGACTCGTCGAGGCCACTTTTTTCACCCTCCCTCTAGATGTAGATGCTAAATATATAGCACACAGTGTACAATAGTACAGTCAGAGAGTTTCAGGGAAAATTTGTAATTTATATTTACAATATGGAATGGATAAACTGCTACTCTCAACATAGAGTAGGTGGCTACTGTCTCCGGCTGTTGGGGGCCCAACTGAGGACTGTGCCTGTGCCTGTGCCTGTGCCTGTGCCTGTGCATGCACCTGACATGTGCAGCAACCTGTGGTGGGTGGTTTGGTAAGGCCCCTATTGTGCCTGGTTACTGTGCCCCCACTTAGGTTCTCTGTGCTCTTGTGGACCAATACCTTCACCCTGATACCCATAACCTACCCTCTTATATAAAAGATACAAGTCATTTCCTCCACCAGCTCTCCAAAGTTTCTGTTCCTTTACCATCTAATGCCTTGCTCATCACCGTCAATGCCTTCTCCCTCTGCACTAACGTCCTAAATGGCCCAGGCCTTGCCACTATTGAAAACTACCTTTCCTAACACTCAGCTGATTCCAAACCTACAACCTCCTTTCTGGTCACAATAATCACTGTATCCTCACCCAGAATTACCTCTCCGTTAAAGGCATCACCTACAAAGAAATCTATGGTACAGCAATGGGCATCCACCAGGCTCCAGTCTATGCCAATCTATTCCTGGGCCATCTAGAGGAATCCTTCCTAACCACCCAGAATCCCAGACCTGTCACCTGGATCAAATTAATTTGTGACACCTTTGTGATCTGGGCTGAGGGTGAGGACACACTATCCACATTTCACCAGAATCTCAACACCTTCTCCGTCATTTGCATCATCTGATCCTCCTCAACCTGAAAAGCCACCTTCCTCAATGTCTGCTTCCACCTCAAGGATGGATGCACCAGTACCTCCGTCCACATAAGACCTACCAGCCATCAACAATAATTCCATTCCGACAGCTGCCACCTATTTCATACAATGAAGTCCCTTCCATTCAGTCTACTCACCCATGGTCATTGCACCTTTAGTGATGAGCAGTCCCTCTACAAATATACCGAGGGTTTCACTGACACCTTCACAGACTGAAAATTCCCTTCCAACCTGGTTCAGAAAGAGGATCTCCTAAGTCTTGTCTCTCCAGTAACCTGCCACCACCCCCATCCTCCACATACCCATAGTTCAACCACAAAGGAGCACTCCCCTCGTGACTCGGTACCAACCAGGACCAGAGCAACTGAATCACATTCTCCACCAGGGTTCCCTGTCCTACATCTATCTAACCCCTTCCCTGCTCCCATTCCAGCACTGCCCATGCCTTCTGTTACACCAACACACTTTCAGTCCTTTCCCTTCTCTGTATCTTTCTCAGCGCCCCTCCCAGCACATTCTCCAGAACTAGAAGCCGTATCCTGTCCCCACCGCGTTCCTGCACACTCCCACAAACAGCACATCATGTTCCTCCACCTCTACTCTGCTATCCTGCCCACTCCCCAGCCCCTGCCGTCTCCTTACCCCACCACTAACATCAGATTGCTGCACACATCAGATGTAGGCGCAGCCCACATTTGGATTGCAGTGGTTGCAGACAGCAGCTGTGTGCACGTGCGCTTGCGCATGCATATGTGCTATTTCGGAAGGACCACTTTTTTCTCCAAAAGTGTGAAGGCTTAGCAGTCTTTCCATTGTGTGTGTCAGCAACTCAACGCATCCTGTATGGGGTGAGTAGCAATTTATCTTTTCCATATTATTGTCATTCCATCCCCGACTTTCCATTGTTTCACATTTATAGTTGAGACATAAGTAAGTAAACAGGCATTTTACAAATAATTCTATTTATTGAAAATTTGATTCCTTTTATATTATCCACTACTATTATATTTAACTACTGGGTGGTTTGCTGGAATTGGTAGAAATCAGAGTAGTGTGATTCAGAAGCAGTTGAGGTGATAATGCCCAGAGGAAATGGCAATACTGTTTGACATTGCTGAAAGATTTCAAGTTGTTGATTGCAGTCTGTTAATGCTGAGGTTTTTTTAAAGAGAAACTGGTGCTGCTTATCTCACACAAGATGCAGTGCTACTCTAGATTCCACAAAGTTCATTGCAGGTTACCGTCACAAGCTTGAAGTGCTTCATATTCCTGAATGTCAAGAATGCTAAATGTTGTTCTGTCTAGTATCTGATGAAATATTGTGTGTTTTAACTACCTTTGCTGTTACACTTACTAGAACCACGAACTTGCATCAAAAATTCTTTTTTTAACGCACTTCATGTTGAGTGTGAAATGAACTTGATGATAACCTCCCTCCTATGGGCCTCACCACTCTTGGGTGAGTTCTTGCTTGGCTACCATTCCTTTCCCCCCTCCCTTGAGCAATATGTATGGTATATTTTTGGTAATTTGTTATGAAGTTTTAATGGCCTGACATCAGAACAGCCCCTCATCTGTTTCTTTGTTCTACACCTCCTACCCTTTCTCTACTTTGGCATTTGAGGTCTCACTACATTTCTTCTTCCTCCTTGTGTGCTCCTGAAGGCCAGCCCATGTGTTTGACACGCAGCAGGTGACTGGGTAATGCATAATTCCCAGCCACAGGTTGACAGGTAAGTTTCGCACATTCCACCTGGTACAGTCCAGGCACAGTGAGGTGTGACTGCATGAGTTGTGTTACCTTCCCAAATTTTCAGTTGGTGCCTCTGTCAGGAGTTAGAGAGATGTGACCTGAGGTATGAACAATCACCTAAGGCAGGTGGCCCTCCTATTGGGGGGATAGTGAGCCATTGGAGACACTGTCAATCGTGGAGGATTTTTTCACAATGAGCCAATCACCATCTCAGTCTATGTCTACTTAACGTAAATGGAATGATGCTAAAGATTCAAAGCATCTCCCAGCTGCACCTTGGTTCCTTGTTGTATCACATACTGGAGGAGGTCAGTCCTTTGCTATGGTTAATTCATTTATTATTCTGAAAGGTGTTGAAGCAGGCACTGTGAAATTCTGCTCTCGTTTACGTAATGGGACTTTGCTTCCGAAGACCACTTGTGGTTTTTCAAGCCCAACAACAGCTTACAGCTTCGGTCCTCCACAGGCATCCTATTCATGTTGGGGCCAGTCAAACACTGAATTCTTCACATGGTGTTGTTTACGCTGAGCTGCTTGATGGTCTGATTGAGGGAGAAATCTAAATTTATCTCTTTGATGAGAGCATCACTGCAGTTCATCAGGTAATGGAAAAGGTTTATGCTACCTTAGTGCCTAAAAACACTCTTTTTCTCATGTTTGATCAAGTAATGCTTCCATTGAAGATCAAAGCAGGCTATGAAGTCATCACGGTCTGACTGAACATTTCAAACCCAGTGAGTTGCTACCAGTACCAACATTTCAGCCACACTTGCATGCCCTACAAAAATCCGGCCAAATGTGTTACTTGTGGTAGGGATGCTTATGAGGGTGATAGCCCGCCTCATCCATCCTACTGGAGCAATGGCAATGGGGACCATGCAGCCTCATCCTGAGGTCCACAGCTCGCGGCCTCATGGTCAGGTTCTTGGGGTCCCAGGTTCGATTCCCAGTGGGGTCAGGGATTTTCATGTGCCTCGAGATGACTGGGTGTTTGTGTTGGCCTCATCATTTCATCATCATTCATGAACGTGGCGAGATTGGACTGAGCAAATGTTAGGAAATTGTACGGGCGCTGATAACAGTGCAGTTTCGCGCCCCACAAACCAAACATCACCACCACCATCCCAAGAATGTCCTGTGTATCTCAATGAGGGGACATCGAGGAGATCCGGGTGAAGGAAAAAGGACCTTACCCTGTTGCTCACAAGTTGTTGGCTAGTCAAAAGCCCTGCGTTTTACGATATGACATGCCTTGGTCCACAAAGGACATGGCCACACAGACTTACGACCTTCAGTTCAGCACTGCAGTTGTAAAATTGCCCAGTATCGCGGTAGCTTCCCTGTCTCCTCCTCCTTCTCCTCCTCCTCCAGCTGCACAACATGTCACTAAATTTTCACTGCCAGCGGCAAAATCACCTGCTACACAACCAGCAGACCGGAGAGGAGAAAAGGGATATTTCCATGAAGATTTTTTTGCATCCGTCCAGCCAACAAACATCTGAGTCTTCAGCTGCTAGCCGAAAAGGCTGTAAGAAATCAAAACAAATGATGTTCTCCTTCCCCGACTCAGAGATCGTCTTAAAAGATGTCACTGCATGACACTCTCACCCAGCAGATCTACATTTTGCTGGTGTGTACCGCCTACCCTTTTTCTGCCCTGGGATCTGCAGGGAGAATGCTGACGCCTCTGTAGGATCCTCCAGTCTCTGCACCCTGTAGCAGTGAGTCTTCGAAGGCTGGTACTTGGCAGCCACTGAGGTGACTACCCTTCATTTGTTCCCTCCTCCCCATTCCTCATTATTACTCTTTTCCAATGGAACATTCGTGGCATTAGACCCAACAAGGAGGAATTACGGCTGCTCTTGGAACTGAAGCATCCGCTTGTTTTCTGCTTCCAAGAAACAAAACTGTCCCCTTGCAACCACTTTGAACTCTCGCATTTCCTTCCAGTCCACTTTGACCTTCCCCCCCCCCCCCCCCACACACTGCTCATCCTGGATGACGTTATTGCCAAACCAGCTCACTAAACACATTGCTGCAAGCTGTTGCAGTCCGCATTATCCTTCCTTGCCCCATCATTTCTCTTTGCGACGTCTACATCCCTCCATTATTCGGTATCACCAGGGCTGACTTTCTCCACGTTATTGTTCAAGTCCCTCACCCCTCCTTTGCCACTCAGTGACTTTAATGCATGCCATCTCCTTTGAGGCTCTCCCAGAACATGTCTGAGAGGTGCCCTCTTGGATGACCTTCTCAATCAGCTCGACCTTATTTGTCTTAACACTGCAGCACCCAAATCCTTTCAGACTGCACATACACCTATTCCCATTTGGACCTCTGAGTGTGCACTGCCTAGCTTGCCCGCCGTCTTGAGTGGTCTGTTCCCTCTGGGACTGTCTAATCAGCCATCACCAATTGTTAGGAGGTGATCCCCCATTGCTTTGTGCTCATTGTCATCAACCTTCGATGGTTTGCCATTTCTGACCAAATGCCCTTATTTTAACCATTTACGTTCTAGTATGTGTTTGCAGGCTGTTGACCATGATTTACTTTTTAACTGTTGCAGGAGTTTGATGAAGCACATGTAATTTTTAGTTTAAATGCTGTCTCTGTGGCATATTTTGTGGATTGGGCTTAATGTGTAATAGCTTTTAAGCTTTTTCATATTAGTGTTTTAAGGTTGTACATGGGCATTGGTGACCTTGGATGATTTTGTGGGGTGGATCTTCATCATAGACTCATCATCTGCAGAATTGCAAAGGGAAACTTAAGACATACAACAGAAACATTCTGAGGAATTGGAGGAGCATAGACAGGAACACACAGCACTTAATGGTAGAAAAATTATCTACTATTCTAAACAGAGGTTATGAGGAGGAGGGAAAGGAGTGGAAGATAAATTAGTTGTTTTAGAAGACATACAAAGAGATGAACCCTGTCACAAAAGTGTATAGTTGAATATTATTCTTGAAGTATGTAGTCAAAGACACACACACATGATGTACAGGTACACAAAAATATGCAGAGTGAAAAATGAACTTACTTGCATATGTGTGTGACTTATAGAACTGGATGTTACTACAGTGGCAGTCACAAGGGTCTGAATTATAGTCTTGCTAAAATTCTTAAAAAATGTACCTGTGTCAAAAAAATTATATTATGTACTTTCTGGAAGTATGTAGACATAGTATTGACCAAAATAGTCGCATATCTATTTGTATTAACATCTCTCTGGCATAACATCACAATAAACAGTTTAGACAAGAAGAGAATATAAGCCTGAAGAATTCTCGAGATTAGATGAGTAGATCACATAACTAATGAGGAGGTACTGAGTAGAATTGGGGAGAAGAGAAATTTGTGCCACAACCTGACTAGAGGAAAGGAAGCTGCATCAAACCAGTCTTTGGACTGAAGACCACAACAACAACACGGAGTCATTAGGCTGTATGTGGAGATACCATAAGAGCATTGTAAATTTGGTTATGTCACCTGAATTGTGGTATGTAAAACTGTGAGTAATAAATACAATATTCAGAAAAGACTACTAAATATTTAAGCCACAGTCTGGTCACAGCAGCCAGAGATAGTGGTGTGCTATTTCTTTCGCAGGAGAAGGCCTTTTGGTGAAAATCGTAAATGTTAAGTAGTCTTTCCTCTGTGCCTCAGTGCCTCCTCTCTATGATGAGTAGCAATCTTATCGTTTTCATAATATTCTTAATCCATCTTAGACCACCTATTGATTGATTTAGTGAGCATAAGTACTAAAAATGAATAGTATTCATTTCTAAAGATCTGAGCCACTTTAAGAGTTATGTATATATTGAAGATGTATGTAGTAATAATAATTATTCATTATTATTCATAATGGTGAGTAGTAATGTGTTTAAACTTAACATATGAGATGAGGCTATAAAATAGTGGGACTGACACTGTCACCAAGTACACATGCGCGAAAGATGAACGATCGATAGCTGTGAAGTGTAAAGCTTTCTGAGTTGAATGTAGCATCTCTGGTGTTGGTAGACAAATCAGTATGGCCATGACCATAATATTTGTAGGAACAGTTATTTGGTTTTGCCAGAAAAATGAGTGTAATAATAGAACAACATATTGTCATGAAGTTTTTCATGTGAAACTCGGAATAACTTCTAATGAAACCTATCTTTTAGTAAAAGAAGTGTACAGCGAAGACTCTTTATCACATAAAAGTTTTTGAATGCTTAAAGTATTTCCAAGATGGCTGAGATGATGATGAAGTTGTCCCATGCGTCAGATGCCCTTCAACATCAAAAACAGGTGAAAATATCGAAAAAAGTAGGTAATATTATTTGATCTGACCACCAGTTGAGTATTTGATCAATTGCTGTAGCTGTAGGAATTGATAAGGAATGTGTAAGGCAAATTTTACGTAATTGATTTAACATGAGAAAAGTGTGTGTAAAACAGGTGCCAAAAATTATCACGATAAAACAAAAAGTAACTTATGAAGATGTTTGTACTATCACCTTTTATACCATTGAAAGTAGTCTTCATTTCTTGGAAAGTATGAAAATGTGTCAAATCTTGGTTTTTCAGCAATCCATGCATTGTAAGCTCTAATGACCATTCAAGAGACAAACCTATGATGATGATGATGATGATGATTTTTATTTTCTATTTTCGTGGAATTGGGTATCTTCACTGGGTTCCTGAATGTCAAACTATTAATCAACATTACTAGCTTGAGATTCTTGTTCAACTCCAAATAAAATAAGGGAAAAATCATCTGAATTGCAGAAGAGCAAGTCGTGCGTTCTGCATCAAAATAACGCAGTGGCTCGTACCACATTGTCTGTTAAGAGGTTTCTGGCAAAATACAGCGTCCCAGTGTTAGACGACCCACCTTATTTGCCTGACCTAGCACTTTGTGATTTTCATCTATTCCCCAATGTCAGATATGAATTAAAAGGATCAAGATTTCTGTCCATTTAAGCGTGAAAGAAAGTGGCAAGAGTCATAAAGAAGCTTGCAGAGGTAGACTTCCAGCAGTTTCCATCAATGGAAAATTCACATGGAGTGTTATAGGAATAGAGGAGGGGGTATATTGAGGATGACAATAACTGAATAAGTGTGTTTTTGAAATATAATATTTTGCAGCAGTAGTCTCATTATTTTATAGCCAAATCCCCCCTCCCCTCCCCTCCCTTGTATCATAATTATCTAACTTTATGTTTATAGTTGTCTAGTTCATTTCCATTTCTAAATTTTCATACATACTTGTTTCTGTGTGTTCTCCCAGGAATCTGTTCAGAGTGCAAGGACACCTCGATCAGTGGGATCAGCAACTTCATTACCAGCAGCTACATCTGCAGGACCTACAGCTGCTGCCTCAACACTGACGATTCTACCAGTATCTGCATCCTCAGCTACATCCCTCGTGCCCTCAACTACTCCATCAAGTTCATCACTACCTTCATCTTCGTTATCATCTCTATCCTCATCATCCCTGTCATCAGTAGGAACAATTTTTCCATCGTCATGTAATGCAACGATCCCAAATTATATCCCACCTTTACCCACTTCATGTAGTGCATCTTTCCCTATGTCAGTAGCCTTTGTGTACTCCTCCCCAGGAACTCTGTCTTTTGTGACAGCAGCTCCTTCAGCAATTTCCCTTGGTGCACACACTGTTTACAGTTCGTCTAGTTTACCCTTATCACCAGCCACATCGAGGATCTCAATTGGTAGTGCATCATTGTCATCTAGTTCATCTACATCTCTTGATTCAGTTCCTGTTACTGTAATTTTTCAAAGACACTCAACAACATCAACAACACGCTCCACTGCACAAGGTGTGTGTGCCACAAGTACAGTACAGAGTGCACCAACAGCTGTATCGACCACAGCAAGGATGCCACCCACTACGACGCAACCTCCGTCTGGCTCCTTTGAGTCAGCCACTGCGGAAGACCAAGAAGGGGCTGCATTCAGAAATGTGTACCCAGATGTTGCCGCAAGAGCATGGCCTGTTCCAACAACTTATTTAAGAACTAGTACATCATATTCATTACAGTCCTCACCCAGGACCCAGCCAACATCAGGTGTGACATTGTCAACTATAACTGGCCCACTGTCTACAAGTCTCTTGCCCCCATCAAACTGGGCTGTCCCAGGCCCATCTACATGGACAGTTCCTGGTCCGTCCACTTGGGCAGCCCCAGGTTCATCACTTTGGCCTGTTCCGGGAACGTCTGCACCAACAGCTCCAGGACAGTCAACATGGACAGTTCCTGGTCCATCTGTGCCTGGTGCTTCTGGCACTTTCATTTCTAGGACCCCCAGCTCATTGTCATCCAGAGCTCCTGGCTCTGCAATTTCCAGAGCTCCTGGCCCATCTTCTTCTGGTGCCCCAGGCACTTCAGTTCCTAGCTCTGTCGGACCGTCTGCTTCCGGCGCTCCTGGACCATCGACCTCTGGTGCCGCTGGGTCCTCTACTTCTCTCTCTCCCAGACTATCAGCTTCTGGTACATCTGGTACTCCGGCCACTGGTCTACCTGGTCCTTCTACATCTGCAGCTCCTGGGCCATCCACATCTGCTGGAGCTCCTGGACCTTCTTTGTCTGCAGCACCTGATGCCTCTGGTGGTGCTGACCTAGGTCCTTCTACATCAGAAGAACAGCGGCCTTCAATTGTTATAGAATCTGGCCCATCAACATGGATGCTCCCTTCCTCATCCTCAGTGGAACTAGTAGAGCCTTTCGAAACAGAATCATCAGTGACAGGTGTCACAACAGTAACAGAGGAAACTGAGAAAATAGAGAGTGTGCTGAGTGAAGCTAGCTTTCAGGAAGACCTCTGTAGTGTGTTCGTTAGTTCAATTTTCTCTCAGGTCTCTAGGGATTTCCTCACGCGCTTTGTAAGGACATTCCTTTTAGAGACAAATGCCACTGCTGTTCGCTGGCAGACTCATGCACTGCTTCTGGGTATATTCAAGTAAGTAATTGTTACAAAAGTTTAGTATACCAACAAGTGTTTGTTAAAATTTATTTTAGATACTTGATAATTTTTTCTAGTTGCTGGTTATTGTTGACAGAATGGAATTGTTATTGCTATACTGCTTGGGTAGGTGTTTGTGATTTTCTGACAAATATTTTCTCTGTTAGTTGTGCCTCTACTACACCAAATTAGTATTACAACTCGAGTAGCTA
The DNA here is from genome assembly GCF_023897955.1 of Schistocerca gregaria. Lineage (NCBI taxonomy): Eukaryota > Metazoa > Arthropoda > Insecta > Orthoptera > Acrididae > Schistocerca > Schistocerca gregaria. The sequence continues at coordinate 504,666,613 of NC_064931.1, read as the reverse complement.
GAACTTTAGCACTCCTTGGATTTAGCATATGAGGCAGACAAGTTACTGAAATCCATTTTCACTCTTTGTATTGTAAAAATGATACTTCTCCTGTTGCATCCTCTGTATATTTTCTAAGTGGTTTGCCGCATTTCGTTATGTAAATGCCACACAGGTATCTCGTTTCTTCATAAATACAAGCTACAGTGTGTTAAGTAAGAGCATGATTGACATTACACAAAGATGGTAAAAGATATAGCCTTAGTTCTTTCACAACCTGACAGGGGGAACCTTTGTCCTTCTCGCAATGTCCATAAAGCATTAGCTTACTTTGAATTCTTGAATGAGATACACAGGAAGAGATGTGAGTGCAGCTTATGTGTCACATTTATCAATGATGTTTGATGCTGACTGCCAAATGTTAGTTCATTGTCAAAAACGAAGATTGGATACTACAGGAGGACAATGATCTGAAGCCCTGTAGCAGGCTTTGCAGCGTCTGGAAAAAGCAGAAAATTGTGCAAGTTCTGGATTGGCTCTCACAGTCGCCTGATGCTAACCCTATTGAAAATTTCTGGTCTTGCATAAAAAATAAGTTGTAATGAAAATTTTGATCTTCACTTTGAAACAGCTGTCAATCCAAATTCGATGCATTTGGAGATCTAGTCCATATGAATATGCGGGGAAACTTTGCTTCGAGCAAGCGTCGGAGATGCCAAGCAATTATTGACGCTGTGGGTGACTGGGTGTATTGTTAGTTGTAATATATAGACACACACACACACACACACACACACACACACACACACACACACACACACCAAGTGGGAAAGCGCCGGTAGACAGGCACAATAAAATAACACACAAACACACACACACAAAATTTCTAGCTTTCGCAACCAACGGTTGCTTCCTCAGGAAAGAGGGAAGGAGAGGGAAAGACGAAAGGATGTGGGTTTTAAGGGAGAGGATAAGGAGTCATTCCAATCCCGGGAGCGGAAAGACTTACCTTAGGGGGAAAAAAGGATAGGCACACAGACACACACACACACACACACACACACAAGCAGACATATTTAAAGGCAAAGAATTTGGGCAGAAATGTCAGTCGAGGCGGAAGTGCAGAGGCAAAGATGATGTTGAATGACAGGTGAGGTATGAGTGGCGGAAACGTGAAATTAGCGGAGATTGAGGCCTGGTGGATAACGAGAAGAGAGGATATATTGAAGGGCAAGTTCTCATCTCCGGAGTTTGGATAGGTTGGTGTTGGTGGGAAGTATCCAGAGAACCCGGACGGTGTAACACTGTGCCAAGATGTGCTGGCAATGCACCAAGGCATGTTTAGCCACAGGGTGATCCTCATTACCAACAAACACTGTCTGCCTGTGTCCATTCATGCGAATGGACAGTTTGTGGCTGGTCATTCCCACATAGAAAGCGTCACAGTGTAGGCAGGTCAGTTGGTAAATCACGTGGGTGCTTTCACACGTGGCTCTGCCTTTGATCGTGTACACCTTCCGGGTTACAGGACTGGAGTATGTGGTGGTGGGAGGGTGCATAGGACAGGTTATACACCGGGGGCGGTTACAAGGGTAGAAGCCAGAGGGTAGGGAAGGTGGTTTGGGGATTTCATAGGGATGAACCAAGGGGTTACGAAGGTTAGGTGGACGGCGGAAAGACACTCTTGGTGGAGTGGGGAGGATTTCATGAAGGATGGATCTCATTTCGGGGCAGGATTTTAGGAAGTCGCCTCCCTGCTGGAGAGTCACATTCAGAGTCTAATCCAGTCCCGGGAAGTATCCTGTCACAAGTGGGGCACTTTTGGGGTTCTTCTGTGAGAGGTTCTGGGTTTGAGGGGATGAGGAAGTGGCTCTGGTTATTTGCTTCTGTACCAGGTCAGGAGGGTAGTTGCGGGATGTGAAAGCTGTTTTCAGGTTGTAGGTGTAATGGTTCAGGGATTCAGGACTGGAGCAGATTTGTTTGCCACGAAGGCCTAGGCTGAAGGGAAGGGACCGTTTGATATGGAATGGGTGGCAGCTGTCATAATGGAGGTACTGTTGCTTGGTGGGTTTGATGTGAACGGATGTGTGAAGCTGGCCATTGGACAGATGGAGGTCAATGTCAAGGAAAGTGGCATGGGATTTGGAGTAGGACCAGGTGAATCTGATGGAACCAAAGGAGTTGAGGTTGGAGTTGTTCTTCACTGTGAGTCCAGATCATGAAGCTGTCATCAATAAATCTGTACCAAACTTTGGGTTGGCAGGCTTGAGTAACCAAGAAGGCTTTCTCTAAGCGACCCATAAATAGGTTGGCATACGAGGGGGCCATCCTGGTACCCATGGCTGTCCCCTTTAATTGTTGGTATGTCTGGTCTTCAAAAGTGAAGAAGTTGTGGGTCAGGATGAAACTGGCTAAGGTGATGAGGAAAGATGTTTTAGGTAGGGTGGCAGGTGATCTGCGTGAAAGGAAGTGCTCCATTGCAGTGAGGCCCTGGACGTGCGGGATATTTGTGTTTAGGGAAGCAGCATCAATGGTTACAAGGATGGTTTCCGGGGGTAACAGACTGGGTAAGGATTCCAGGCGTTCGAGAAAGTGGTTGGTGTCTTTGATGAAGGATGGGAGACTGCATGTAATGGGTTGAAGGTGTTGATCTATGTAGGCAGAGATACATTCTGTGGGGGCTTGGTAACCAGCTACAATGGGGCGGCCGGGATGTTTGGGTTTGTGAATTTTAGGAAGTAGGTAGAAGGTAGGAGTGCGAGATGTCGGTGGGGTCAGGAGTTTGATGGAGTCAGGTGAAAGGTTGTGTAGGGGGCCTAAGGTTCTGAGGATTCCTTGAAGCTCCGCCTGGACATCAGGAATGGGATTATCTTGGCAAACTTTGTATGTAGAGTTGTGTGAAAGGTGACGCAGTCCCTCAGCCACATACTCCCGACGATCAAGTACCACAGTCGTGGAACCCTTGTCAGCCGGAACAATGATGATGGATCGGTCAGCTTTCAGATCACGGGTAGCCTGGGCTTCGGCTGTGGTGATGTTGGGAGTAGGATTGAGGTTTTTCAAGAAAGATTGAGAGGAAGGAGGGATTCTGGTATTTTCTTCTCAATCAAATACTCCCGAAATCCTCTAAGCATTCCTCTCTCTGGAAGACCAAAATGACAACAACATAAGGTTTTTATACTTCGTTTTATCATATGATACTCCACGATTTTTAGGCCATGTCGATCAGTCCAATACTTCTGCACATTCAGAGATAGCAATATCCTCTGTCTGCAGATGATGATTCTCCATCTGCTGTTGTAAACAACCATAAAATCTGCTTGGCTCAAGATGTTCTGTGTTGTGCAGGGTTGTTCTAGTTGAGGACAAATTAGCAGGTGGGTCTGGTCTTGGTTTGTTGCACACTCACAGGATGTATCCCCATTTTTGCATGTTGGTCTTGCATAGAGGAACGCCCACCCTAAGATGATTGAGTGATCTCCAAATAGGGTAGGCCAAGTCGCTTTCACCTGGTGATGCAGTTAGACTCTGGTGTTCCCTCAGAACATAGCTATGACATATCAATGACAGTCTCTAGGCAACATAAAATATGTAATGATACTAGTGTTCAGTTAACTGCAGTTATTGAGTATTGTTGGGGTCATGCTCCTCTGGCAAATACAGAGATGAAAAAGTGAGCACTGTATGTGGGAAGAATATTAAGATTGTAACATTAATTTGATGGTATTACTCACTGTTTTTATTCTTGTTGCAAGCACTGCTCTGGAAAACATAATGTATGCTTTCCAGTATCATTAAATATCAAGTGAAACAGACACTTTTCCACCGTTGGCGACTCCCACATACTTTACAACATATAAACAAACCAAAGTGTGTGGCTGTTGCCTCCAAAGAGTTTTGTTGAGGCAGAGATTTTCTTTGTTCATTTTTCCTTTTGTGTGGCATTTGTAATAAAATGTATACTTATTACATTACTTTCTCAAAAAAAAAAAAAAAAAAAAAAAAAAAAAAAAAAAAAAAAAAAAAAAAAAGTTTCGACATTGCAAATTTTTTTATGCTATTTACAACATCTACAACAAAGTGTTTAGGACAATATTTCTGGTAGAGAAGTTCTGTTTGGCATGTTTCTCATTGCTCAATAAAGAGGATAGTATACGTATGGGGAGGGGTGGAGGGAGAGAGGGGGAGGGGGGCAGGGGGGGGGGGGAGTGAGAGAGGTAGAGGGGATGGTGTTTAGGTGAGCATGACCCCACAATACTTCAAACTAAAGTGTATCATCTGATGATGAATCGCCAGGCAATTTGAAACCAGTCATGAAAAAATAAAAACTTAAGAAAAAACGGTGATTGGTTGCAGTAATTCCTGAAACCTTTAACAAGAGTGTCACAGTTTTCCAGATCCAGAATGGATAAAAGTTTTATAAGATGGAATGTTTCCCGTCAATTTTAAAGATTTTAAAACATTGTTGGGACGCTTCCTTCTAATTTTAAACCTGTAAAAATAGTGTTGGAAAGGTTCCTTATAATTGTTTCTTTCTTGGGACTTATAAGTTGATTGCTATTACTTTTTACTTGCTCCTCATAGATGATGATATTTATGTATTTGAGAGATATTTGGCTTTTAAACAGAAGTGTCGTACACAGTCTGTACACTCACATCAGTTGAGAGAAATTTTGTGGTTAGATGATTTCTTCAAGAATAAGAAGAAGAAGAAGATAGGTAGTGTATGGAAACTAATAATAGTGGAACATATCACTGACTAGCAAGATTAGGCTTCCTGGATTCCTAGTAGCATACTCCCCCCTATCCTGCCCATCCACCCATCCCTGCACATTCTGCTGTCTTTCTTTTTTTCTTTTATTCTAAGTGGGGAAATTCCATTTTTCATTTATGAATCTTCCACCAATAGAGTAAAGACTTTAACATTGTTTGTTTAATCTGCCTATTCTACTATGACTACTTGCATATTTTATTGTCATATATATTATACAGGTAAAAGAACAAGATGATTATCTTTCCCACATTCTTTCCTTTAAATTGTCATTCAGCAGTCCAAAATAACATTTTTATTGGTTTAGTTCAAGTAAAGAGTTGTTTAGATACCTGAATCATCCCAAAAAGGAAAGTAAAGTAATGTGATTTCAGAAGCTTGACATGACTTGGAAATGATTGCATGGTACATACTATTTGTTCACATTATCTTTATCAATTGTTTCCTTACGTCTGTATCAAGAAAAATCTGTAGTCTTCAGGGAGGGCCTGTGTATGCTTTGTATTCTGCTAAAACAAATGATGTAGTGATATTAGCCTTATTGCCATTATCGTTCAGTGTTTGTTCATGGTTCAAAATATATCATAATGCTGTATTAAATCACATCTACAGTGACATTTTGTATTATGTGTGACATTACGTGTTTTGTTTTTACAGGAACTCCCAAGAAGCAGAGTGTGATATATTATTGGAGATTATGTGGAGCTTATGGCCTCAGTTATCAGCTTTTGGTCGGAAAGCTGCCCAGTATGTGGACTTGTTGGGCTATTTCACATTAAACACAGAAAATCTTCCTAGGGATGTAAGTTGTATAATTGTTTCAAATATGTCTTAAAATAATCAAAAAGCAGTGAAAGCTTTATGTAATGATCTGTCCCATTCAGTGGCATTCTAGTTGTGAGAAAATCAGATATCTTTGACACACACACACACACACACACACACACACACACAAAGAAGCCTTTATCTTAACGGGGAACAGATATGTTCAGAATTATGACAGGTGTAAAATCAATATGTAGATGGTGTGCAGTTACATCGACCTTTACATTCTACAGCTTATTGTAGAGCATCATTAGATTTAGCAACAGT